>NW_020537324.1:67092014-67183093 GCF_003426905.1 Ctenocephalides felis
CCGGGGTTTCGAACAGTAATGGATGAAAACTGAAGCTTTGCTATTACTTGGTAATAAAATTTTTAACTACCATCAAATATCTGAAAATGTTACCTACAAATAGTATGATTATAGGAAACAATAGGTTATGAATGAGAAAAGACGGCTCTTCACATTCATAATTTTGAACTTTTATTTTCAATTTTGAATTAACAAAAATTGTGTAAATGAATTTTTTGACTGCCTGGAATAACTGCTAATTATTTTTAAATAAATATGAAGAAAATTAAACAATATTTATAAAAAGTTTTAAAAGCTAAAGTTCCTAATCAGTTATTCTGATTAAAAAAATGATTTATTTAAAAAAGATAGAACTTATTGGATCCTTAAATAGTATTTGTTGTTTTTAAATGTTAATAAATTTTTCACCATACCATGGGGGTATGGGGGGGAGCCATTCTGGATTAGCATAACTAAAAATTACCATCCCGATTTTTACTTAAAAAATATACAATTAATATTCTTCATAATTAATAGGGTAGGTCGGGGTACAAGGTCCAATTTGAGTTTGAGCAATTATATTATATTATATTGTGAAAACCAAACAATTATATTACATCAAATCGCACATATCAAACAAACAAAATATTGACCATTATCTGACTATGTTCCAGCTAATTCATCATTGTAGAAAGTTGTTTTTTTTTTCAAAATTGGTCTTTTTACCCTTCTATAGCCGAGCTAAATTGAGAAGACTACCAGGCAGCAAACATGTCCACTGCCTTATTTTAATTTAAAGGAACTTTTATATTTTTACTTAAAAAAATATGGTAACCTTATTACTACACAATTAATATTCTTCATAATTAATAGGGTAGGTCGGGGCACAAAGGTCCAATTTGAGTTTGAGCAATTATATTATATTATATTGTGAAAACCAAACCAATTATATCACATCAAATCGCACATATCAAACAAACAACTATCTGACCATTATCTGACTATGTTCCAGCTAATTCATCATTGTAGAAAGTTGTTTTTTTTTTTCAAAAATTGGTCTTTTTTACCCTTCTATAGCCGAGCTAAATTGAGACTAATTTTAAAGGAACTTTTTATTTTTGTTTAGAAAAATTTATATAACTTATATGAAGTTCCTCATTCCTTTAAAATTAAAATAAGACAGTGGACATGTTTGCTGCCCGGTAGTCTCAATTTACCCCGGCTATAGGGTAAAAAAGACCAATTTTTGGTAAAGTTTTTAAAAGACCAATTTTTATATAAACGTACTCTAAAATTTTATAAAAATTCGTTACGCGTGGTTACGCATTTTATGACACGTATAAATTTATACAATAGACATCTTAGTCTTTATATTAATATTATTATTTATAAAACCATAATAATAATCACCATTATTTTTTGATTGTATCATTCTTACCGACATGAGCCCCCATCCAGAGAATTTTGCCATCAAACCTTTAGGCGTATCTCTCATGGTCAAAGCTATCGGTTGCTGGTATTTTCCAAAAACGATCGCTTTTTTCAACTAGAATTATTAAGAAAAAAACTTTTCTTGGCAATATGAAATAATAAACTCACATGTTTGTTATGATTGCGAAAGACAACAAAATTAATTTCTGTTTGAACAAAAATAAAATTTTGAATGAATCTTCCTGTAGGTATATGAAGAGCTATTTTGAAAATAACTTTTTCAATATTAATTAAATGAAGTAAATTTATAGATATACCTTAATAACAGCAACATCGTGGTTTAGCGATCTGGGAGTGTATCTTTTAGGATAAACGATAGATTCTACTTCATGATGATTACCTCCTTTATATAGAAAACTTGATCCGGCCACAACAGTAAATTTTTTAGGCCTGTTTCTATAAGTGTTATTGCTAGTGTTAATTGTGTTTCTTTATAAAATAAGCTTATTATTAACTTTTATTTTTATCATACTCAAAAAATTTAATAATCACAATTTATGTAGTCCACACCATACCTTCCATAAACACAATGCGCTGCTGTTAAAATATAATAAGCGTCGATAATAGATCCTCCACAAGTATGCTTTTTATTATAACGTAAAGAAATTTGATGTGGAAATTCAGCAATTCTGGCTTTTTCGCCTCCAACTACCCTTCCATCTAATATATCTAATAACAGGCACTGAGCATTTGGCACTATTTATTTAAGAAAAAAAAAACAAATTTAAAAATAATCTATTTTTTTAATAATATAGTAACAATCAGATTATTTTGCCTATGCAAACTCACCATTAATTATAGCAATAGTTGTTATTATTAGTAAATACATCATTATAACTAATTCTAAAATGAATATATTATTTAAATAATTTTAAAATATGTATTAAATAGTAAAAATTCTTTTTTGTCTTTATTTCACAACTATATTCACTAATTTTTAAAATTCTCATAATAAAAAACATCACAATAAAAAAAATTGAATAATTTCTAGATCATTTTTAAGACGACAAAACTTTCTACTTAACACATTTGTGTATCATGAATAACTGAGCATAAACATTAGTCTTACCAGAAAAATGCTTAAATGTAACAAAACAATTGTAAAACATTAGTGTTGATAAAAAAACAACTGCAGTTTGTAGTTTTCTATGTTGAAATAATTCTTCCTATATAATGCTTGCATATAATATAAAAATGAAAGTGTTTCACAGTTGATCGCACATAACATAAATGTCTCAGTTTCAGCAGACACATTTTGTAATCTTTGCTGAAACTTATTACTTAATGAGACGTAAAAAGGGGTTATAAGTTCTATAAAAATATATTTATATTTATATAACTAATTTTGTAATTTTTTTATTTTATCATTAATTAGCTGTATTTCTGATTCAATGTCCTGCAACACAATAGAAGTTGCTTCAATTGCTTGAGATGACTTAAATATTCTACGCTTAGCTGCATACTGTAACAGGCTACAATACAAAATAATACTTAGTCATTTTATTTCAAAATATTTAAGGATTGTATTATAATCTTACGTAATTCTGGCGTCTTCAATCATATAACCTTGCTCTAATAGATCTACAGCATGTGTTGAATCATATTGTATCAACTTATTTTTGAGATCCAAAAATCTCTTAATTAGTTCAATTCTCTCAAGTTTTTTTGATCGTAGTGTGGAATAATTATCAAATAGTTCTTCGTGTAAGCTCATTCTCTTGTTTTCTAAATTTGTATCTTGTGAATGTTTTGTTAAGTCACCTTGACATATTGTATTCAGTTTTTTTAAATTATTTGCAAACACAGTTTTCATTAACTGGTTCATATGGCTTATTAGAATTGTTTGGTTTTGTCTTGGAAGGATGTTAATTTGTTCATTCGGTAAACCTGCAAGATAACAATCACAGTAATTGTTACAGGTAAATTTATTATATCTGATAGATTTGATAGATTTTCAATTTATTTTTGATATATCAGCTTCGACTTCACAAAGTTTACATATAATGTATATAGCATTGGACTTGTAAATAAAATATTACAGTAGCAAAATTTGAATAACTTGTATGCATAATTTAAAATATATAGTTAATTGGAAACATATTTATCAACTGAACTAATTAAAAACGGTCAACGGGGGAATCTATATGAATTATTTATATTGTTTTTAAATTTCTTCTACATTAATAAATATACCTAATAAGTTCATATTATCAGCGCTATTTCTTGGATCTTTCTTCAATAATGCATATTCTTGAACCTCCTTATTTTCTATTAAAGTCTTAATTAAATCTTTAGTTTCAATGTCTAAGCCTTTGTCATTACAGAATACAGACTGTTTACAAAAATATAACAGGGTCTTGTTTATCATGTATTCTTTATACGCTTTATTGAAATCTTCTAAAATTTCTTTAGAAGGTTCTAATAAATCCATTATCGTCGAAAAGAATGGAATAAACAACAATTAAAGTTAAACTGAAGAAACTGTCAAATGCAAATAAACTTCAAACAGTCGTTTTTCATAATTTTGACGTTTATCAGAAAATAATTCTATTTTAGTTTCTTAGTATGGCAATACCTGCAATAACAAAGTTCATCTATGGCAATACTAATATTGATATCCCGCCATATTAAATGTCAGTTTCCAAATGAGAATTGCTAAAAATTACTGCCATTAATTAATTAATAAATTCATATAATTATAAGATCCTATTAAAACGTTATTAGTCTCGATTGACTTTAAATATGATTTGTGATATTTTTCTTTTCACCGTATTAGCTGTACTATATTTCAAAGGTACCTGATATCTGACTGTCATGACTTTATGTACAAGATTTGTTGCAAACTATTTTGTTCGTTTGTTTTATAGGAATTTTGTGTGCTGATAAGGAATGCCGTGATTTGCATGGACGAGCGATCGATCCTGGTCTACATTATGTACCTGGTCCCGATACTTGCACATTGTGCATTTGTGATAATGGACTTCCAAAGTGGTGCAAAGCAGTTTTATGTTCTCCGCCACAAGTAATCAAATATTAATAAAATCGTTCATAAACAATTTTTCCAAAGCGTTTATAATTCTATCTCTGTTGTGAATATTGGGGTCAAATTGCATGCAGGCTCAAGTATATGTTGACAGCATTGAAATATTCAAACTCAAAATTAGTTTTTTCATTCCTTTTATACAAACATGAAGCAGATCATATTTTTTGGTTTTGATAGTATTTCTTACTATGTTTCTTCTATTCTAGGACTGCAAGTCTTTTAGAGTAGGAAATTCATGCTGCGATTTCATTTGTTTGGACGACACCCTGCCTAAAGCTGGTGATCAAACTGAACACAATGAGGTTGGCCTATGACTAATAGCCAGTGGGGTTACAGCAGCCCTATCTTTAAGTCTTCTCTTTTTTCTTGTACATCGATTGCGACTGCGTAAAGTCCGTGCTCCTGAAAACAGACAGCTTAGCCAAGATCAACGCAATATGGGAAGCATTGGGTATGTAAAATGAGCTCTTTCTAGGCAGTGCTTTTATTATATTATCTTTATAATATTGGTTGTTTTCTAGGTATATTGCTGGTTCATTAGGATATATGGGTGGAAGCATGGGATATTTGGGAAATACTAGTAATGTATCTGATTATCCGTATGAACCATCATCAATAACATCACATCATTATGCATTGTGGAAACCTTCTGGAAATTATTTTCCTAGAGGAGAGGCGCCACCGCCTTATGAAGAGGCAGTTGCTGCTGCTCATGCTGAAGCTTTAGCTGCAACGTGAGTTAACTTCAATTCTTATTATTAAAAAGTATACTATTTTTAGTATTGTATTACCTCTTCAATATGGAATAACTATCATCCACATAAATTTCATCTTCAATAAATAAGAGGATATATGTTGTTGAAATTAGTAATAATAAACTTCAATTTATGTAGCCCTATTTATTAATGTGATATATTCTATCTTTTTCCACAGAACTGCATCAAACCTAAGGCAATCTGCGCCCACTACTGTTTCAACCACCACTGCTAGCCTACATTTAGAACCTAGTTCTGCAAATAGTGACACCACTTTCAATTCAAACATTCAAATTAGTACTACACAAAATAGTCAATCTAATGCATCAAATTTAAATATTAATAACATAAATCTCAATGTTCGTGAACGTTCTAATACAATTGTAATTATGCCATCCACTTATAATCAACAACAGTTTAATTCCATAACTCAGGCTCAATCTAACTTAAATGTAAATCGAGGCGGAAATCAAAGTTTACCAAGTCGATGTATAGAATCTCATAATTTAAATTTGGGTAGATCGAATATTCATCCTGTTGTAAACCCCAGAATTGTACCAAAATCCAATCAACCTTTGGGAAGTAATAGTAATAATCATTTAATTGGAAATACCAGCAATTCAGCTTCTAATTTCAGTAGTAGGTCTGCAAGAAGTTTAAGTATACCATTATCTTCTTCTAATAATATATCTTCATCATCGTCGAACTCTACTCAGTCTAGCAATCTGAGTACTCTTACTAATACTCCTACTAAAGCTAGTAACAATGCTTTAAGTTCACTAGTTTTATCTCATAAGAAAAACAAGTCAATTTTATCACATTTGGAACAATGTGAAGCATGTTCGCAGCAAGCCAGTGCTTTGGAAAATGAAAGTAATGTGGCACTTGATTTAAGTAAAACACAAAGCGCTGGTGATCTGTTGCATGTTTTGCCACCTCCACTATTTGACAATGAAATTGAAGTTAGGAGTACTTCAAGTTCTATATCTCGGTAAGTAATAATCAAATACTTCCTAAAATAATTAAGTCCTGGGATTTAAAGATGTTTGTATTACAGACATAGAAGTATACCAAGACATATTTCTGTAGTAACATCCGGATTACAAGATGAGGGAAGCAATTGTCCGTCTTCAAACACTGTAAGTCATAATATAAAATATTAAATATAATCTTCACCTAATATTCATTTTGATCTTGCTACTAATTATTTAATGTCTTTATACTTTTAGCCTTCATTGCATTATCCGTCTACATCAAAATTAATTAACACCAATAATTCAAATTTAAAATCACCAAGTCATTTAAAAAATAAACTATTACCATTGTCATTACCTTCTACTTCAAAACTAAAAACAAAACCCTTACCATTGTCTATCTCCAATGAGAAAGATTCACAAGATTTGGAATTGGTTAACAATAAAAAAGAAACGCTTAATCAAAATATGTCTCTATCTGCAAACCAAATATTAACCCAATCATCTAAATACACTGCTTTTCCATTTGCGAAGACCAAAGAAAATCTGCCAACAGGTATGATATTAGATTTAATCTTTAAATGCAATATTTATTTTAAAAAAATCTGTTTTTTATATTATTTTTTTTTTATAATTATTTCCGAAGCAGAAGATATATTCGCGAAAAATTGCGATTTTTTTACCTTGTTTTTTTTGACATTTCAAGTCATTCTGAATCGAATGAGACCAAATTTGGATAAGTGTGCGTGTGTGTGTATTCTTTTACTTATCTTCGTTGTTTTATTTATAAAATTATCAAAGTTTGGCATTTTCCGGCGCGCTTAAGCGATTCTAAGCAGAATCTGTATAGAGCCTATGTATGTCCTTTGTTTCATAGGTAGCTACTGATTACAGTTGTCTACTAAATAAAATATATTTTCGGAACATAAAATAGATTAAATGAAACAACTAAATGAAATATAGTTGAACAAATTAATGAACTGTAGCATTTATTTTTTAGTAAAAGCGAAAACTTTAGTTATGAAATGAACAGTTGAAAACTTTATGCAAATAGCGGAGTCTCAATTATTATTAAGTTGTTTATGAATACTTATCATAAAGTTAATGCAACTTGTCTTAAGGCAAAATGCTACTTACCACTAGTCAAGTATGTGTAAAACTCACATAATTATATTATTATCATATTCCCAGGGGTGAAGACTAAAGAAGCTATCTCTACCCCAAAAGCCAAAAAAATAGATTTGGATGAGAACAGCAAAATAACTGAAAGTACCAGTTTACTAACACACAGTTCTAATGGTGGGAACATGACACACTCCAAAAGCACTAAATCTCTTTACCAAAATTCATCTGGTTTAAATAGTTCGTTGCCCTTGTCAATAGCTGCACCACTGATAAATTCTAATAACTCAAACTCGATGGATGATGGTGATGATTACAGAAGTGAATGCGAGAACTGTAAATCAGCACACGGGTCAAGATATTATTTGCAAGAGGATGATGAATTAGGATCGCCACATGAAACTATGACTTTACAGAGGTATACATAGTGATATACATATAATGTTTTTTGCTTATTATTTGCTACTGTTATATTACATTTTATATTACTTACTAATCAATTGAATCAAATTAAAAATTGAATGCAATTTTAATTTTGTAGAAAATTAGAATGCAATGAAGATGAGAATTACTACAGAACATCTTTAACACTACCGACTAATAGTAAGAAATCAAGGTGAGCACATTCAACAAAATGTCTTTTAATTTTTAATCTTTTTATACAAAAATGATATTGATTTATTGTGTTATAGAAATTCTTCACTTCACATACCAAATTCTGCAAGGGAGAGCTGGTTTAATAGCATGCCGTCAACTTCAAGTTCGGATGATGACTAATAAGATAAAAAATTGTGAGTGCTTAAAATTTTATATTATATCAAATTATGTTTATTGTATTGTAATGAACCCTTTTTATATTAAGGGGGTATTCTGGTCTAAAAGTTTTAGGAAATCGTTTTTTTTTATTAACTTCCTGTAGGATAGTTATACATAGTAATGGGCTGAAAATCGAAAATGAAAATTTTTGCAAATCTTCACATTTTGAAGGTTTTTGAACATTTTGGCATACCTAAGAAAAAATGGATATGTTTGTGTGTGTGCGTTTTTTTTTGTGTGCCGCATTTTTTTGTTCACGTTTTTGGGCGCACGATTTGAATGCTTCAAAAAACATTCGATTCCTATTGATAGGGAGATGTGCTGATTAGTTTTTGACAAAAGCAGGCCCAGCCGTTACGGAGATAAAGAGCAAAGACTATAAAAAATAGAAATTGAGTTGAATCATCTAAAAAACATTCCATTTGTAATGATTGGGAGAAGTGGTGATTAGGTTTTGGCAAAGGCAGGTCCAGCCATTTAGAAGATACAATGCTAAATGCATTTTTCATTTAAAATTTCAATTCTGGTTAAAGTTCTAAAGCTCACTTATAGACTTTAAGTGAATAGTTTTAACTTTGTAAATCAGTTTATATAATTCTTATAAATATTAAACAATGCTACAATATTTATAATAATCTATTTGAAAACATTTCATGTTCCTCAAACATTTTATTACGATACAGGCAGTTCCAGCAATTTGCCTTAAAGCATAATGCCATACACCACTAGTTTTAATATATTAGATGGCTTAACTATTCCTATATATTTGAAAGAGATTTTTTTCAAGTTTGAATAATTTTTGGAAATATAGATTCTTTAGAAAAGTTTGACCACAATAATCCTACTCTGTGTGAAGTTTTAGAAGTTATTGCATATAATTTGATAGAATTAATAATCAGTGTTGAGTCAATGTTTAGATTTAGGAACTCAAAATAATGAGTTTCTGAACTTTTTGATCTCCACTTTCTATACTTCAAATATTTTTTGATTTGCAAATGTCTTTTGATTTTGGTACCCACTAGTCTTCCTTATAGTCTTCTTCATAGACTTTCCAATTACTATTTTTTAAAAAATCGAGAATAGCAAAAGTTATAAAAAGAATATGTTTTCAGAAAGTCGCTATTCTTTTTTTTTTTTTTTTTTTTTTAATTTGTAGTTCATTCTTTGTTGTAATTATTTTCAGGGCTAAAATCAGGGTTATGGTCTTGTGCTAATTTTTTTTTAGATGCCACAACTTCATTACCTGCTAGAATTAAAACATTTGACTCTTTTTATTTTTCTGTAAAATTGTAGACAAGAATACTCCCTTAAACAATGATATCTTCGTATATTATTTTTATTATATATCTACAGAGCTGTATTACAGAGCTGTACAAAGTTATTTTGCCAGGTGGCAGATCAAGCCTAATAGTTCAGTTGATATAAGAAATTCATTTATGAATTGTGGTTTTGCGTGTATCTGATATGAAACTTCTAAGTTTGGAACTACTAGAGTACATGTTCAAAATGTAAGGTCATAGGGTAAAAACAATCTGTGTTCATAAAAAAATCATCACACTTTATTTTAATTTTAGACGAGCTTTTAGAATTAATTTTTCTGTTCTATTAGCACAAATAGTCTTAAAACTTTATTTGGTAGTAGTAAAATTATTGGTATATATGTTATATTATATAATTCATAACTTTCTGCATTAAATTGGTGCAAATTAATTATAATATGTACTTATGAAATATGTTCAGACTGAGAAGTACTTATGGTCTAAGACTAATTAGATTAAATATTTGTTCACATTTAATAAAAATACCACTGAATTAAGTGATTTGCAGTTTAAAAGTATGCAGATTATTTTTCCTAAACTAATTTATTCATTAAGCTAACATCCGTAATTTAAATTAATATTCGATTCTGTGAGCAACGATTTTGTTCACGGTATAATAAATGTTTGGGGTTGATTTCGGTCATAAATTATATTATGCTGCCATTAAAGCTATTGATATATGTATAAAATGAGTATTTTTTGAAGAAAAAATAACTTAAATAATGTATCCATTTTAATTATGTATATTTGCGATGATTGATTGGTGTCAGTGAAAGAAAACAATTTAAGCATCTAAAAGCTATAGTATATATTAAGTTCATTTATAGAATGTTATTAATTTTTAACTATCACGATTTTTTTTTTTTTTATTTCATTTCGATATAAGTAAAATTTGGACTAAATGAAGGCAATTAAACATTTTCATATTGTCTATGAACTTATTTATATCAATTTATCAGTATTAGAAAGTATTTTCATTTTATATATAATCTTATGTATTTAATTTTTATATGTATTTTAATATTCTGAAGTATTATTTGATGAGAATTAACTCATGTTATCGACCTAAGAAGTATGTGATATGTGCTGTTACCGAAAAGTAAAGAAATTATTTATTGTTATTATGACTTAAGATATATTTATTTTCTAATAATTATGTTACTTAATTATTATTTAACATAATTATGTTTCAAATGTTACTTAAATACTATTATTTTGTTGGTTTTCAAGAAATATTTAGTGTTTTGTTTGTATAAACATTTATATTGTTGCGACAATTTTTTTTTATTAATCTTTTTCAATAATTGATATTGGTTAAGTGAATCTCTGTATTAATATAAGATAGGATTATTAAAATATATAAGCACCAAATTGTTCAAAATTCGGTTCTATAATACACTTTTTGTGCCAAAATTAAATGAATGTTTTTTTTATGTATGTATATTAAAACTAAAATTTAGAATATTGAATTAGCATTAACTAAGATCTTTTAATTTCAGTTTCAGTTCATGTATATTTTTACTAAAAGTGTAAGGTTATTAATTATTAGGATGGCTTAATTTGTAATATGTGTAATATAAGGTTTTTTCGATGGTATTCTGAGAATTATATAATTCGTTGTTCATTCATCACTTACTTATATTTATAAATAATTTCGAATTGTAGATAGTGACTAAAGAAATAATGTATCAAGGTTCAATACGGAAGATAATGCAGCGGAAGATCATTTTGTACAAGTTAAAATGGTTTTTGAGTAAATGTTGTAAGATTTAATATTAATTTTAGGCTATAGAATGTTTGAATAATAGGTCTGATGCAGCCAAAGCAATTTATTACTTTTACGCTTATGCATAATTTTAAACAAACCGAATTCTTGACCATACATATTAAAAAAATTGTTTTTCTGGTATATTTATCTTGATAAGATAATAATACACTTCATTTCAAAGAAATAATGTTTTAAAATCTGGCTTAACAATTCATTGTTATTTATTAATGTGTATGAACCAAATAAATATCATTAGCATGAAAATTATTCAAAAGGTCTATGTGATATTTTTTGAATAATGCAACTACTTTATTATGTCTATATAAAGTAATTTCTCTGTTAAATATTTTTAAAGTTTTTTTGTAGTAACCAGTCCATCTGAAACTTTCAACAAATATAGTAGAAGTGTTTTCCATTCTATATGAATTTATTATAAATAATTTGATTTATTGTTTCACAATTAGCATACATATAGAAAAAATCTTATGTAACATACATGCATATCATACAATAAATTCTTACACAGAATCTGATAAAAATAAATAGTATAACAAATATCTCATAACGATTCTTGATGTAGACCGGTGTAGAAAATTATCCAAGTAACCTGGAAATGGACATATTATTAGAATAATGTTTGAAGCTATTGTGGCTGAGATGATGTTCTGGACATACTAAAAATCCTGCAAATGAAGTCATAAAACCTTCTTTTGTTAGCTCCCAGACGCCACCATATTCTTCTTCATCAATGGATTGAAATGAGGTAAAGTAGATATATAGTAAACCGGCATTAAAAACTGCAAATCTAAAATAAAATTTTATCTGTAAGTTATGTAAAATCTCTTTAAAGAAGTCTTTGAAGTATGTAGGATAGATATATGGTAAATCTTACAGAATTAAAGCTACTAATCCCTTCAAAGGAACAATTCCCCACACGATGCCTATTAATATTCCTAAAACCTGACGAGACCAATAAATAATATCTAAAAATTCTTCCTATAATGATAAAAATTACAATAATTTATATTTGTCATATAATGATTTTTAGGTTATGGTATATGTATTTGTACTTTATCTGGCCACTCTGAATTAGCAGTTAATGCTCTACTCCATATTGATTTTAATTCTGTTTTGTGTTGATTGGCTTTATCAGAAGTATTTAATTTTGACATTTTAATATATAATTAATAAATTAAAGATCCTACGAAAATAAGATTGATTCTAATACAGTTGGTAGAGTTGAAAATAGGACTACTTCATGTTGTTGAAATATGGCGACAGTTTTTGAAGTGTCAAATGAAAACAAGATTCGAAAAAGTTTAGTTTACGTTAAAGTTTAGTGTTAGTTAACGTAATTATTGTAAAATACATACTATGAAGAAATTAAAATCTTCTCGTCTGTCATCAGATTTTTACAATAAAGAAGGCGAAGAATTAGCTATTGCACTTCTAGGAAAAGTTTTATGTAGAAGACTCCCGAATAATACTGTTATTTCTGGTTACATAGTGGAAACGGAAGCTTATTTAGGATTTATTGATAAAGCGTCACAAACTTATAATGGTAGGTTAGTATATTTTTATAATCATTTTGATTTATATCATGCATTATTCCTTTTTTGTTTCGGAGTGTAAGATCTGCAATTGTCTCTGTAGTTTTGCCTAATTGTTTTCTCAATAATATTAATGGTAGTCTGCCCGAAGGTAAGTCCATGGTGTGAGAGCCACCACAAATAATTGATTCCCTTACTCTTCAACCTTTCACCACTTTTTCTCAATACAATTACAACATTTTTATTATCATATATAAATATTATACGTAGTTACATTTTTGGAGACTTTCTACTTTTAGTTAAACATGCTAATTGCATATAATATATATTATGCTCAAGATATGTATTATTGTTTCATATATCTATTAATGTATTGCTTAAGATATATTGTTTAAACAGTTACTGACAATGAATAATACAAGATTCAAATCTTGTTCTTTTAGACGCACTGATCATAATGAGCCCTTATATATGGACCCAGGTACATGTTACGTTTACATGACATACGGAATGTACCATTGCATGAACATTTCAAGCAAAGGTGATGGTTCAGCTGTTCTCATAAGAGCCGTAGAACCTCTGAATGGAATCGAACATATTACAAAACTACGGTCAAAAGGTACCATAGGTTATTCCATATATGATTTTATCAAAGTTCATGTTTCTTCAGTGGCGTAACTAGACCCTCTGGGGCCAGTGGCAGTTTTTTTTAGTTGGCCCTTATTGTGGTACTCAATTTCCATTGTATTTAGTTTATTGTGATTAATTCAAGGTGTTTCAACATATTCAATTGCACGTTGTTCATTGCTGGCTTACAAATGAGCAAACCAACTTTAACTAATTTATATTTTATGGTTTTAAATTATGAAATTATACAAAACATACATAAACAAGTAAAATATTAACATAGAGGCAAAATTATTTCATTTTGAATAAAAAGTACAAAAGGACAAAAAGAATACATAAAACTTAATTTTCATATTGAATAAAAAGTACAAAAGTACAAAAAGAATACATAAAACTTAATTTTTCATGAAAATCAAATATATAGTATTTGTGAAATTTTGTGAAAATAGGATAAATGGGCCTTAAACATGTAATTTTATAATGAAAATGAAAAAAATGAAGAACATACTACTAATTTATTGACTATGATAGATAATTGCTGTTAATGTAATTAATTTCATTGATTTATTAGTAACTTTCAAGATATATGTGAATTCATGATTTGTCGGGGGCCTGTGGCATTTTGCCACACATGCCACCCTATAGTTACGCCACTGTATATATTATTATTTCAATAATATTGAGTAGTTATTTTAATAGGAATTTGTTAATAGCAAAGAAGAAAAACAAACTCAACCAAACACCTATTAAAGATTTATGCAATGGACCAGCCAAGTTTTGCATGGGCTTTGATATAAATAAGAAGAATATTAATAAAGAAGATTTATCAAATTCTAATCATATCTGGATTGAGGAACCAGATTGCAATTCAGAAATAATCAGTACATTGAATAAGAATAACATTGTAAAATGTCCGAGAATTGGGATTGAATCTGCTGGGAGAGAATGGGCTGATAAGCCAATGCGTTTTTATATAAAGAGTAATATATATGTTAGCAAGAAGGATAAGAATGAAATCACCTTGGAATAGAGATATATTTTTATATTATATTTATATGAATGTTAACACAAATTTTAAATACATATTAAAGTTAAATATAAATTATAATATTATAAATTTAATCTTATTTTTAATATTCGAACATATGTTTAAATACCTATAATTAATATCTAATCTGACCAAATTAGCAAATCTAATATAATAAGATCATTTAAATATTTATTTGTACATCGTTATTGTTTATATATATATATATATATATATATATATATATATATATATATATATATATATATATACGAGTATATATATATATTAATCGGTAACTGTAAGATCAAATATATAAAGTTTTAGGTGAAAAAGTCTAAACTTTTGAGGAAGTTATTTAACAAAGAGCCCTAAATCCATTAGATATTAAAATTTTTCTCATTAAGATTTTTTGTGTGAATTACTGAAGCTATATAAAAATAACAGCTATAAATATTTAACAATATAAAATATTAAATATTAAATCAAATAAGAAATGCTATCGCCATCTGCTCTTCAGTTGTGATTGCAATTGCAAAAGGGCATTTTTGCCTATAATCTCAAACCCAGGATGAAAAGTGAAAGTGATTTTACAGAAAGTAATTATATTTACATGATATATAATTTAATAATAATTTTGGACTTATAAATCGTTAACGTTTATTAATACCAATAACGAAATATTTTAAATTTGCTTTACAATGAATTAGATTTTTTTAGACGAGATTATGACAGTACCACCACGTGGTTGAATATAGTGCTTGTGCAACTTTCGTAGTCGGAAGACGATTGTCGCCAAATAACAATGTGCGTGTTATTGGTAAAAAATACAGAAATTTATAAAAATGAATAAGACAAGGCTGACGTCAGAATTTTATAACAAAGAATGCGTAGATCTCGCAATAGCACTTCTAGGAAAAGTTTTGTGCAGGAGACTATCAGACAACTTTATTGTTTCTGGCTATATTGTGGAAACCGAAGCGTATTTAGGATTTGAGGACAAGAGTGCTCATAGCTATAATGGCAGGTTAATAATTATTATAAAGCAACAAAAATTTTAGATATAAGAATGAAACATTGATTGGTAGGCAAAATTAAACTTAATAAACAAAGTTTCAACTCATAAAAATATATTATTATTAAGTAGTAGAGTAAGTTATAGTAATCACAAAAACCAAAAATGAAAATGTTTATATAATAGGTTGTCAAATATCTCCCTTCCGCTTTTTTGCTCTTGGTTTATAATACAAAAAGGCGAAATGGAGATATTTGACAACCTAATATATTTACGTTTCAAAGGTTTCTGAACATTTGGGCATGCTTTATAAAAAATGGATGTATGTGTGTGTGTGTGTGCTGATACAAATTTTTATCGACAATTTTAAGAACCCGGTTCGACCGATTTGAATGATTCAAAATATTCGATTCTTATTGATGGGGAGACGTGCTGATGAGTTTTTGACCAAGGCAGGTCCAACCGTTTTGAATATACAAATAAATAGTAGTCCAGTCATTATAGTAAGTTCACCTCGGAATTCGAGATTCAAAGTTGTCTCAAAACCTACATATGGTAGGGTGTACAGACTGGGGTTCATACAAAAACCGACATTTCAGAAAACCGGTTTTCGAATTTTAATTTTACTAAAAAATCGGTTTTAGCCGGTTATTTAGCCATTTATAATACAGTGAAAACCGACTTTTTTCACTAAAAAACCGGTTTTCGAATTCCATAATTTTTGCCAAAAACCGGTTTTTGAAAACTGACAAACCCTAGTACGGACCATATGTAGGTTTAGAGACTGCCAATATACAAGTATTTACAGACTTACAGCTGGGTATCTCGAATTCCGAGATTCTTACCTAATTTAAGCTTAAATTACTGGACTATAGTGCCAAAAATGGTAATTCAGTCTTTCAGAGAACGAAACGTCTGATTTTAATAATTATAAAAACATTTTACTTCTATTGATAAAGTAAATTGGGAAGGCAGGTTCAGCGGTTTTGGAGAGTAAAAAAGTAAAAAAAAACAAGTAAAAAAATGCTATTTGCCGGTCAAAAATGATCATTGGACATACGAACATCAAATTATCAGATGTTTTATAAAGATTTTGATCATGAGTATGAATTTTGTTTACATTTCTACGCTAGACTTCCGTTAGTATTTCTTCTTTAAAACATAGCCATATAGCACGATTGATTTAAAAAACAATTCAAGATTTTCAAAAGAATTTCAAAATTATCAAAAATTTACATTTTTCAAATTTTAAAGCTCTTTTAAAAATGTTAATTTTCGGTACGAGAAGTTCTAGCAATTTGTCTTAAAGCACGATGTCATGCATCACTTATTTTAAATTTAATCATTGTGCAAACAATTACAACCCTGTTTATTTCGTCAGTTCGATTCTCAAGTGCAATATTTTGCATTCATTCTATTACCACCTCTTGGGTGACGTCATGCATTGGATTTATGCCCATATAAGGCAATGCCTAGACAAGGACAATAAATCGTCCAAAATTTTTGCAAATTCAGTAACCAGGTAGCACTCGAAGTGGTCGGATCGTTCTGTCGCCTGTCGGTCGTAGGTCGTCGGTCGTCGTCGTGTTAATTCTGCCGAGTGCATTTTGTCCTAGTCGATGGCCGCCGCGTGTGTCGTGTGTGAATTTATCGATAATAATTGCTAATAAAATGGTAAGTAGTGGACTTTATATATATTATTTATATAGTTGTATATTATTTATATATGGTAATATAATTTACTCAATCCAATCGGCATTGTTGGTGGTGCGTTAGTTTTTGCACAACGTGTAGAAGGGCGAATATCAATTCTGTAGAAGGATGATTATCAAGAATTTTATTGCGCGTGCGAGTTTTATGAGAAATTATATATTAACTATTAATCTTAGAAGCACAATTACGTTAATCTGTTAATTTCTAACAATTTTTAAAATTGAATATTTTTGAAACAACATGTAAATAAGTTTTGAAATCTACTTTGTGCATACAGTATGCGAACGATTCCTAAAGAAGTATCAAGATTACATAAAAATTGATAGAATTTTCTAGCGATAACAATCTACTTTATGAAATTTAAAATACGATAAATTTAATAAAACTCAGAAATAGAATATGCAATACATTTAGTTCACATTAATTATTTTTGGGGTTTATTATTCTCTCAAGAATCTGATACGATCGAAAGCAACATGAAATATTAGTCATATACTAATAGAAATTTTAGATATCGTTTTTTTTAATATTTATATTTTCAAAATTTAACTATTCAGGAATTTGTATTCGGGAGAATTTTTAAAAACTTAATTTATCTTCGGAGATACATCTGTTTGACAATAACTTTAAACGCGTTTATCTCAAAATTGTCTTTTTCAACACGATTCTACTGGAGTTCTACTGAACAAATTTACTTGAAATGTTTGGAGAATCTTCTTTATGTACTTCTCTCTGGCATATACTAACCTAATCCCCAAATTTCAATTTTTACTATTTTTAAAAAAAATCAAGAAACAAAAAAAAGTGGTAAGATATTGATCATTTCTTTTTCAGTCACCATTTGGGAAACATTTTGTCAAAAAATTATTTTTTAACTTAATCCTATTATAAACCATTGCGACATCATTCTATATTATGTAATCCTTTTTTTCTTTCATTTCGGATTGCAATGGTGAGCATGGTCACGTGTAAACTTTTTAAGACCCCTCACTTCAACCACTGCTAATTTTTAAAATCATTAATTTTTTTTCTGTAGTCTTTTAACGTTGATAAAGATATTATAGAAAAGATGTAGTACAAATATTGATTGCTATTTTTTATGATTCAAACATGGCCTAAAATTCGTTCCTCTGCACTGGAATACTCCCTTAATGCATGTTATTAAAATTTTCGATCATCTCCTTGAAAATCACATTTTTATATAGTTGCTGATATTATTTAATTGGCCTTAAGAGATTATTAGTATGTATTTGATTACCCCACGTTTTCAGGAAAACTTATTAGTTAACTAATTCCGATGGTTTAAAAATAACATGTATTTTTATATAACATGTATAACGTGTATTTTTAACGATTAGTTTTTGCTGATAATAGGTAAAGGCATACCCAGTAGTTTTTGGGGTACTGGTACTTTCACGTAAGTAATTAAAATGGCCATTATTTTGATGCCAAAAAATCAATATTTGTTACTCATTTATCATTATCGTATCGAGTTTGTTATAGTTTTTACTATACTATGCATATCATATATTGCAAAAGTAGGGATTTATTTTGTAAAATAACTCTTTGCATTTTTTCACAAGCATATTCTCATAAAAAATCTAAAATATTTTCTTTGAACACCTTTAGTCTAAAATATTCACTTTCAACACCTCTTAGAATGAAATAAAAAAGTGTAAGCCATAAGCAATTATTGGCATTGGTATCAAACATCATATGATTTAATTTAAAAAATTGTTTGTTAACGAGTTTCATTCAATATTATTTATTTTCTGTATTTATTGCAATGTGTTTCCAAGTAAAAATAGCCTTTCGCCGGCATTGCTGCATCAATAAAATAAATCCATCAGTATTGTGATAATAAATTCTGATGGTATTGCTTTCTAAAAAGCGACGCAGTTAGGACAATTTCACACTTGAATTCTGATCGTTGTTAAAATAAAATCTAAACAAAGAAATTAAATAACAATTCTGTTTGAGACAAATTATATAATATTTATATATCATTTTTATTTTCAGGCGGACAAATCGAAATGAGGCAATGTTTATGCCTCCTGGAACATGTTACGTTTACATAACCTACGGAATGTATCATTGCCTAAATGTATCAAGTCTTGGGGAAGGTTGTGCAGTACTTTTGAGGGCATTGGAACCGTTAAATGGCATTGATAGGATGTCTGAATTACGATCACAAGGTAGGATTTCTATGTTTATAGTAAATAAGGTAAAAACCCGCTAAGTCGATTTTCAAAATATTGGTGTAAAACGGCGCAATTGTTTATATTAGCATGGAGCGGTGTAAAAAGGCATATTAGGCGAGAGGTATTAGGCATAATCGTCTTAACGGGTTTCTACTGCAGTTATTTATTAGTTATTTCAATATTTAGTATTTTATCTTATTTATATACATTAGATTTTTTTGTCGTTTATGTAATATTTTGGCAGATTGGTAGGATAATGATTGCTTTGGATAAAATGCTGGTTATTTATAAACTTTAGAAGTGATTGCATAGAAATTGCTCGTTATTTATCGTTTTTGTTTATTTATTGATTGCTTTAAAAATTGGATAGTTATTTTATAATCTCTGTTAATGAGTGCTTAGTAATTGCTGCTGCTTCTTATTTGTTTGATAATTGCTTTGGAAAATTTGGTAGTCATCAAAGGGGAAGTTCATGTTTTTATTTGTTTTGGTAATTTTTATGTTTTCTCTACGTTTCAAGACATTTTGAATCGATATTACGATATTGATTTTCTATCGTTTGTCACAACATTTTATCAAAGTATTTTTGGTGTATATGATGTACCTGTTTGTTGTACATTTGGGTCAAAATTTCGTTCGTCCAGATTTTCTCAAAAACGACTAAACCTATATTGAAAATTTAAGTCATTTGATGAAACTTAGTAAGGACTCGCTTTGTTTTATTTTATGCGATAATCGGCCAATCCGTTTCTTTTTAATTAGCAAACAAGTGCATAATTTTGCGATAGCGTTTTGCCAAAAAATCTAAACCGATTTTGAAATTTCACAAACTATTCGAAATATATCAGTTGCAAACCGTGGTCATAAGTTTTTTAATAAAGATCGGCTCGTACGTTTATTAAAATTAATTGTTGAAAACATTTGATGATTTTAGTAAATTTTTGCACAATAATAGTTGTATAATCGAACATATTAAAATATTATAGACCAACAAAGAAGGATTCACTTATGGTTTAAGTATGGAATAATCAGAAATTTTTATCCTCACAATTTTACAACATGCAAAATCCTATTATTTATTTTTCAAGTCGATATTTTCACACATACCAGGATTTAGGGATGGATTTTGCATGTTCTAAAATTGTGACGCTAAAAATTTCAGTTTATTCCATACTAGAACCATAATTAAATCATTCTTTCAAAGAATAGTCTTTCATTTAAAATCCTTTTTAAATAAAGTTACACAGGAAGATTGATTTTAATCCATTTGATAGATAACTCCCTTCTTAACTTATCGTTTATTATTTACTTGATTTATTTTAAGAAATTAGTAGTAAATATACAGCTTCTAGAAATGAATGTATGAATTATTATTTGCTTGTACTGCTTATTAGCTTGATAATTGCTTAAAAAAAGCTGGTTATTTATAATACTTAGAAGTGAATGCTTAGCAATTGCTTCTATTATTTATCGCTTTTGTTTGTTTGTTGATGACTTTGGAAAATTGTATAGTTATTTTACAAACTCTGGAAATGAGTGCTTATAGTAGAAGAGCCAGTGAACTATTTGACTAACCTGTTTTCCAAGAGCTAGAATTTTTTTTAATGATATTTTATTATCGACCCATTTAGAAAGTACCATTCTGGCAGTCATTCTGCGATTGCGTCATCTTCCCTTCAATTTGTGAAAATGTCAAAAAAATTTTTTTCATAACTTACTCTCACAAGGCTCAAATTTTAAGGGTGTATTCTTTTAACTGTTCAAAAGGCATATGTAAAAAGCGAGCCCATTCTGATGGTTGCAAGGGTCCGCCAGTCGAGTACATAATAATCGACTAACACCCTTGTATTTGAATAATTTATACGTCATTTTAAAGGTCCATTTGTATCTCACCTTATGGCCGAGATATCATTGAAAATATGCCAAAGTGACCCCTTTTTTAAACTCAATTTTTGGCGTAACCATAAAAGATATCGAGAAAAAAAATTACGTGATTCTACTCATATTGGCTTATACCAATACACATAATGTATATTAATATATGCTAAATAATCCTTTATTATGAGCCGAAAATGATAAAATAATTTTTCAATTAAGGTTTTTGGATAGTGCGTTTTGTTTAATTACTTTGTTATTAGCGTTATTCGAAAGCCTATTATTTTTTATTGAAAAATTTTACAGCACTCAGAAAACAGGTTAGTCAAATAGTTTACTGGCTCTTAGACTATTAGTAATTGCTGCTGCTTCTTATTTGCTTGACTATTGCTTTGGAAAATTTGGTAGTCATAGACACCAGAAATAAATGCTTAATAGTTGCATTTACCATTTATTGCTTATTTTTCTGGTGATTGGTTCGGAAAAATTAGTAGTTATTTTACATGCTAAAAATGCTAAAAATGAATAATGGCTTCAACCCAATTTATCGCTTTCCTGAGTTTGGTAGATGTTTGTTTGAGCATTTGGTACTTTATTCAATAAACTAACAGACATATTTCCATATCAGGAAAAAAGAAAACGAGTCCCAAAATGATTCCACTCAAAGACTTATGCAACGGACCTGCAAAACTGTGCATCAGTTTAGATGTGAAAAAAGAAAATATTGATAAACAAGATTTGTGCACTTCTAATGACATCTGGATAGAACATCCCGATTATGATTCTGCAATATTTAATACAGATATTACCAATAATATCGTTAAATCTCCAAGAATTGGTATAGAATCCGCAGGAGAAGAATGGTCCAAGAAACTGTTACGTTTTTATATTAAAGACAATGCATTTGTAAGCAAAAAGGATAAAAATGCTGTACCTTTGGAATGACTATTAGAAATAGAAATACGCAAAATGTTTAAAACATTTATTTTTAATGTAAAGTTTATTATAAAAATAATCTGACAAAGTCATCAATCTTCTGGTTGAATCAGATTAGGCGACTGGAATTTTAGCTTGACTCTTCTCATAAAATCTATGGCTGGTCTACCCGTAAGAATACTTTCATTTCTTATGTCACCTACTCGAAATGCAACATTTCCTAGAATATAAAATTTGTTTTAATCAAGTATTCAAGACTAAAGATGATATAAATCAAATACAAATTGTTATAATGAAATTATGTATTTGTAAATTATTGTTTAAGAAACATGCGGTAGTGGATATACTTTATTTATTAAGCAAAATAATAAATATTTATATCAAGCAATAAAAATCAATGGTTTTAATGTGTAGTCATGTATGAATAAAACTTTAAATATTTTAGTTCTTAATATTAACTTTAAGATAGTCCGCACTTCAACCAAAGTTTCTTTATTAACATTGGTAAAATTCCATTTGTTTTTTAACGTAGCGACAAGTGAATCAAAATTTTGAGAATAACATTGTATCAGCTAATTTCCATCATAAATAAGAAATTTTTAACGTAAATTTTATATTTTTCGTAAAATAAGTATTTACTTAGGAAGAAGAATCAAGAAACTTTGGTTGGAGTGCGGACTATGTTAGAGTTAATATTAAGAGCTAAAACTTTCAGCGAATTTTTTTTATCAACTTAGAAGCATCTGGGATCATGGGAGCAAGGAAATTCGAAAACATCCATATTAAGGACCTCTCTAATATATATATAAACGCAATGTTTTCTAGGTTATATCGACTCGTGTGGACGAGGTCGTAAGTTCGAACTCTCACTCTGGAGATAACCTGAAAGTATTGATCAAAAATATGTTTCTTAATTAGCCCCTTTCGGGCACCACTGTGTATAATAGCAATGGTAAATTTCACATTATTTTTCTTATTACGATGATGTTTTATCATTACTTTACCTATGGTTTTATATTCCACGTCGGATACAAATCTTATGTCGTCATTCTTTGGTGATTTTTCCAAATAAACCACATGCAAGGTGAGACCTTCGCCGACATCATCGTCAATCTCAATACGTCTGTCGGCAGTTGTAGGTGGAACAGAAGTTACTTCTTTAGGAGAAAAACGTGAATTAATATACAATTTAAGAAAGTTCTTGTAAATTTTTATATGTAATATATAACATGGAAAAAGAAAAGTTTAGTACCGGTGTCGTTGGATTTGCGATGTGCGGCAGCTGGTGCAATAGTAGCTTGTGGTGTGGTGTACTCGCTCTAATAATCAAATATTATAATAAAATTAGTAAATAATCTGCAGTATACATTTATATACATCTATACACAGTAGTGCATTTACAGAAAATTTCAAGATTAGAGCTTATACTAAAAAACACTTTAGAAAACCGCGGGAGAAAAGGTACACCAGCGATATCTAAAAAGCAAGTGAACAATAATTGAAAGTAGAGAGAAAAAGCCTTAATTCTTACGATTTTGCTATAGGGAGATAAACGTTGACGATTATACTCGTCACAAAACTGTGCACACTAGAGACGGGTAACTCTCACAGGATATGTCATATCCGACTTCCCTAAACTGATACTAAATCTGTTAACATGTGCAGATATTGGTTGAGATTTTTTACTAATACAAAGATTTGGGTCGAAATAAGTGTTTTTGTTTTCTCGTCACAGACAGTTTTAGGACTTTCCGGGTATATAATGTCTCAAAATAATGCTATTTTGTATTCTATATTTTGTACACGATAATGTTTGTACGTAAATGAGCTCTTTCAATGGTATACAACCAGCTAAAAAAATATTTAGTATTATATTATAACTTTTACACAATAATTTATAATTGTGTAAAAGTAATAATATGCTAATCAAACTACCTGATGTATAATTAATTCTCAAAAAGAAAATAATAAAAGAATGTGAGGTATTATTATTTTGTAAAAAATATTATATACAAAGATTTGTTCTTATTCTATATATAAGGTTCATTGCATTATTTTCATATAAAAATACACATATGCAAAAAATACTATATTTTCTCTTCAAAAATAATTACAAAATTGATTTTGATTCCCAAGTTTTTTTGTCAATTTGAGATTTGTATGCATTTTGTAAAATCATAAAATAGTAATTATTATAATAAAATGAACAAAAATGTTTGAACTATTTGTAAACTATTTCCAAAGTCTTAATAAATCCTTAGATATGTTAACAACACACCAGAGAACACATTTTTGTGTCAAGTATTATGTTTTAATGATGTCGGAGTTGTGGAGTTGTTAAGTGGATATAACTCCTCTTTGAAGCAGAGACAAATCCTAACCATTCGATGTGATCTCCACAATTAACTGGTTAATCAATGACTTGACTGTTCATAATTTTACTCGTACAAACTAGTTATTTTAATTAACACTTAAATACATACTTCTAATGTTGTACAATTAAGACCGTCAAAATCATCGTCATCAGTTTTTGTTGGCTCCGTCATTAGATCGGCGAATGGTTTGAGATCTTCTACATTCATGGTTGTTTGGGCCTGTGAAAAGTGTTAATTAATTAACTTATTTCAATTTTTAAACTGAAAACTCATTAACTTCCCGTAGGGTAAATTATAGTAATAGCAAAAAAAATCAAAAATGATAATTGAATGTATGTGTGTGTGTGATGTAATACAAAATTTCGTTGACGATTTCGGGAACACCGATCAACCGATTTGAATAATTTGAAAAACATTCGATTCGTATTGATAAGGAGACGTGCTGATCAGTTTTTGGCGAAGGCAGGTCTAGCCGTTCCAAAGATATGTGGCAAAAAGTGCCAAAAACGGTAACTCAGTTTTTAAGAGAATGGAGCGTCTGATTTAATAATTCAAAAAACATTCAAAACAACAGCAGGCTTAGCGGTTTTGGAGATCTAGTAAAAAAAAGTAAAAAAAATGCGATTTGGCGGTCAAAATTGATCATTAGATACAGGCACATCAAATCATCAGATATTTTATAAAGATTTTAATAATGTGTACACATGTTGTGCAATTTTTTTTGGGTTCCGTACCAAGATTTTTAAGTTTCCGTAGGGTAGTTATAGTAATGGGCCGAAAATCAAAAATGAAAATTTTTGCATTTCTCGACGTTTTGAAGGTTTCTGAACATTTTGGCATGCCTCAGAAAAAATTGATGTGTGTGTGTGTGTTCTGTATGTCCGCATATTTTCGTCCATGTTTTCGGGCGCACGGATCAATCGATTTGAATGGTTTAAAAAACATTCGATCCCTATCGATAGGGAGATGTGCTGATTGGTTTTTGGCAAAGGCAGGACCAGGCGTTTCGAAGATACAGAGCTAAATGTGCAAAAAATGGCAGTTTTTGAGTGAACTAAGCGTCCGATTTGAATGATCTAAACAACTTTCAGCTTGTATTGACAAAACAATTGCTTTTGAGGATAAAAAATTATTACATCTTTTAATTTTCCATAAAAGTTTTTGTAATTTTGAAAATTTTTAAAAAATTACTCAGCCTAAACGCCACTCTGGTACAAATGTTTACCTAAGTGAAAGCTATTGAAAAATGTGAAAATGCCGCCAAGCTAAGCACAGTATAAGTGAAAATGTCGCACAGAATTATTTGCAAATGCGTTTAGACTGTGACTATAAACTTTTTCAATTTTGTGCAAATTAAGCAACTATTTTTTTGAATTTGAATTCGAAATGAAATGACGATTGTTAATGTTCTGGAGATTGATTGATTTATGATTTACATTTGATTTGCTCAGATATAACAAGATAGCGAAAATAATGAAAGTTACAGTATTTGTAATAATATATATATATATATATATATATATATATATATATATTTGAAAACTTTTAAAATTTCTCGAATATTTGCCTTAAGGCACGATGCCATGCAGCCCACTAGTATAACTCATTGAATTATATCATTATTGAATCGTATATAATATATTTATATCGACTTACCATTTTCTTTACAATTCCTGCAGCCTCATGCTCCAGAGGAGGAAGTTTAGGAAATAGCTCAGCCTGATTTTCGTACTCGTAGTCATCCGAATCAGATTTGGCATATCCGTTACGTGGTTTTCTTTTCTGTTAATGAAATAATTGAAATATTGAAGTACTTTGTGAAGAAATTTTATGTATACAGTTCAATTGTATTCTACAACTTCCAACACCAGTTTTTATCAAAGAAATAAATTTGAACAAAAGTTAGATAATTTTTTGATAGGATTTTTTTTGTATCCTTACATTTTAAAACTTTAGCATACCCTAGAAACAATGGATGTGTTTCTGTTTGTGTGTATGTGCGGATACAATTTTTTGTCGACGATTTTGAGAACACGGATCAATCAATTTTATTGATGTAAAAAAACGTACTGATTAGTCTTTGGACGATTAGTAAATTTTATTTTAAAATATAAAATATCAACGATTATGAGTAAATAATCATGTACTAAATAATTCGGTGCCAATTGAAATCCAAATATTTCATCTCGTGCTCGTTTCTTCATCAAATTATATGAATATATTAAAAAGTAATTATTTTCAGTCTGCTAGTATTATATATATGATAAGCAGATAATTAATAGGTTTTTTTATATTTTATAAATTAAATGACATTTTGATCAGATTTTTCACTCGATCTCCAAAACCGTTAGAACAAATTTTTTCCCGTCAATCGACTTTTTCTCAAAAATGGCTGGGATTTCAAAAATTTAAGTAATTTGATGTATCTCGATGAGGACTTTTGTTTCAGTCTTGTGCGACGATCGGCCAAGCCGTTTCTATATAAATAGCAGAAAAGTGAAAAAAATTCCGTCCACGTTTCAGCCTGCAATTCTGGATCGATTTTGAAAATTCAAAAACCGTTCGAATGATATTGGTTGGGAATGGTGATGATTAGATTTTGGTAAAGATCGGCCGGGCCGTTTTCTTGTAATAAAGTGTTGAAAAAAAATTTTCAACTATTTTCATAGACCATAGTCTTATAGATCATACTAAAATATGACGGCCCTACAAGTCGTTTAATTTGAAAAATTCTTCAAAGTTTGCAAAAGTTAGTATCGTTCTTCTGGCATTTGTCAAAATTAGACTTTTGATAGACGTTTTCTCAAAGACGCCTGAACCGATTTCAGAAATTTAAAAGCCATTTGATGTATCTCAATGAGGACTATCGTTAGTCAATTTTGTGTGGCAATCTGCCAAGCCGCTTCTTTTCAATTTGGAAAAAAGTGTTAAACTTTTCGTCGACATTTAAGCTCATACTACCGAATCGGTTTTAAAAAATCAAAAACTGTTCGAAAGATATTAGTTGGAAATGATACTGATTAGTTTTAGGTAAAAATCTACCGAGCCGTTTTCTTGTAATTAACAGTTGAAAAAAAATAAAGCCGATTTTTATGGACCTTTCTTTAGCGATATATATCATGATCTTATAGAACTTACTGAAATATTACGGTTTTACGACAAGTAATTTAATTTTAAAAATTAAATAAATAAAAGCTAATGTGATGGTGGTCATTTACTCACACTTCACGCTTCAAGCAAAAAAAATCAAAATTTAATTTTTTTAAATTTTTCTTTTTTGTATCGTAGAGCAAAAAAATCGGATTACGAAACAATTTTTAAATTTTTGAAAAAGTGACCTGTGGACACCCAAAAAAATTGGCAACCTCTCTGAAAAAATAAATTTTTTGAAAATTTTTTTTGTTTATATTAAAGTAAGCGAGAAAAAAATTGGGCATTTTCAAATTGGCAAATTTGGGAATTTTTCTATGCGTGAAAGTTTATGATGGGCGAAACTTTTCCAAAAATTAATTGCACCACTCGATAGCAAAAAAATCACCGATAACGATAGTAAAAAGAAATTTTAAATTTTTTGCAATTTTAAAGGGGTCGGTGCTGACTATACGTATGGTTAGCACCGAATTTGGCCCCACCCATTAATCTCGAGAACGGAAAGAGCAAAAAAATTTTAGTTTGCACCAATCGACAGCAAAAAAATCATCAAAAAATCAGGTCATATCAGTTTTGCCAATTTCCACCATCGCGGTGCCAAGTATATACACGTATTAAGGGGGTATTCCACTGTAGAAGCATGAATTTTGCTCGGTTTTTGAAGCGTTGTATAAAGGAAACAAATAATATTTTTACTATCGATTTTTTTATCATTTGTTTATTGATATTTTATTATTACATAAAAAAAATATTAAAAAAAAAAATTAGAATTAACAAAGTTATGCGCAGTCAAAGTAGTAGGGGCTCAAAAAAAAAGAGGGCGTCCTGGCGTGCAGGATTCTAACCCTCCTGGTGATCCGAAACATAAAAAATAGATGGATTCTTAATTATTATAGATGTTGCTATCGTATGAACTTTGGATAAGTTAAAAAAAATTTTTTGTTTGAATGGCGGCAGTTTGAAAAAAATTTTTTTTTTAATATTTTTTTTAACAATTCCGAATTTTTTAAAAATACTAAATGAAAAGTTATAGTTTTGGGAAAGGTCCATGCGATAAAGCGATGTATAGAGAAGATCTTCTCCAAATTTGAAGTAAATCGGTTCATTGATATCCTGATCGTCAGCTCGTAAAAAGTAGTTCCGAGAAAAACGCGTTCAAAGTTTTGAGACTCGGTCGGACCCGAACCGAGGCCACGTCACTAAAACGGATATAACTCAGGAAATAATAGTAATTTTGAAAAATCCTTTTAATGACATATTTCTGAATAACTAAACTTTGAAAATATGAAAAAAAAAATTTTCGATTTTTTCAAAATTCTACAGTAGAATACCCCCTTAAGAAACTATTTTCTTACCTCGCGGTGTATAATTTTTTTCTTTTTTTTCGGATGGGCGACATCTGGTTTATGTCCTTCATCAGCTTTTCTGGGCATATTTTTAGCGCACGATGCCTCTTCCGACTTAGCGGTTGTGCTCTGAATTTGCTCCGTATATTTGATTCCTTTCATGTAGTGCTCTTTGGCGAAGTCTATAGTCGCGTTTTCCGTACAAGCACTTGTCGAAGGGCCGGTCATTGCGATGTCGTTGGTATTTAGTTCGGGCAAGGGAGGCTCGGTGGCTGCAATATTAAGAAACATTATTTTCCTGAAGTCAATATATTTATTTTTGAGAGATTTATAAGTAGGGGAGACTGGGTACGTTTAAAAGTCTTATGATTATAATATAACAATATATAACAAAACATAATGTTTTAAAAAAAATTAGTGGGGTGCATGGCATTGGCATGGCATGGCATTGTGCCATGGCATTGTGCAAACTGCTGAAACTTTTCCTACCTTAACAAAATGTTCGAGGATTATTAAATATTTTCAAAGGGTTTATTATAAATACTGTAACATTGTCTTATATAATCTAAATTGCAAAATTGAAACTATTTGTTTAAAATATATTAAAACATTAGTCCGAATTAAAATTAAAATCTGAGTTATTTTCAATATACAAAAAAAAAATTTGAAAAAAAAATTAAACTTCTGGGGTGTATGGCATCGTGCCTTGAGGCAAATTGCTGGAACTTCCCGTACCGTAATGAAATGTTCGAGGAATACTGAATGTTTTCAAATAGATTATTATTAATATTGTACTGAATTGCAAAGTTGAAATTATTTGTTTGAAGTATATTAGAACTATAGTCAGAATTAAAAATAACGTCTGAATTATTTTCGATATACAAAAAAATTTTCTTTTGAAAAAAAAAGTTGATACAATTTTTTCCCAAATCAATTATTTTATTAAGACAAGCAGAAAGTTCTTTGAATTATTTTAATCGGACGCTTAGTTCTATCAAAAACTGCAATTTTTTACATATTTTGCAAAAAACCAATAAACACTTCTCCCAATCATTACTAATACAATGTTTTTTAGATCATTTAAATCGGATGCTCCTTTCTCTCAAAAACTCGATTTCTATTTTCTGCTGGACCTGCCTTTGCCCAAAACTAATCAGCTCTTTTCCCTATCAATAGGAATCGAATGTTTTTTGAACCATTCAAATCGGTTGATCCGTGCGCCCAAAAACGTGACTGTAAATTTGTATTCATACATACATACACACACACACATACATAGATCCATTTTTTCTGAGGTATGCCAAAATGTTCAGAAACCTTCAAAACGTCGAAAAATGTAAAAATTTTCAATTTTGATTTTCAGCCCATTACAATCTTACCCTACGGGAAGTTAAATGGAACTATATTTGTTATATTAATTATTAGTATTATATAATAGAACCAAGCCTGGCACGCGTGCCGTAGGTTGCCGATGCCTGGTATATAGTATAACGATCATTTGATCTTTAAACACGTTTTTCTCGAAACAGCATTTTCCGAATTTGCTGCAGCGATTACTCACAAATTTTTTTTACATGTTCTACGTAAAATGAACTATCGATTTTTTGATCGGATAAAAAATCGAATTTTGGCAGTCCAAAAGCGACCAACATTTTGGGTAAAATTCGACTTTTTTTTAAAAAACGCCGTCATTTTGTCAATTTTTGATTTTTTTTCTTCATCATAGTTCATTTTGCATACAATATTATCTAGTTTAACGAGTATTTTGTTTTTAATTTTATCCACATAGAAGGCCGGAATCACTGCAGCAGTGAAGAACCTTTTTTTTTGTCGCGCCGTTGGAAATCGACGATAACTTAAAAAATATTTAATTTTTTTTTTCAAAAATTTTACTATATATTCTTAAAACATGTATAAATATATTCCTAAAATTTTGAAATGATTGATAAAGTTGTTTTTTTAATATAAATTCCCAAAAATCACGTTTTTTTAGGCGGTTACACTAGTAATACAATATTTTAGTCATGATTCGAATAGACACATTTGAATGTTAAACTTAGGTTTGGCCAAATAAATGTTACAAAAGACTGCTCTAGGATCAAGTACTGCATTTGATCATATAAGTAACATACAAACGAAGAAAAATAATAATAATGATTCGATTTACTTGTTTTGTTGGTGATTGGACAAGCCGGAAATGTCGTTTCGTTACACATTTTCATACAGGGTGGCTTATCGTCTTTGCACCGATCTAAGGGTAAAATCTGCAATTTCGTGGAATCTTTATAATGATAAGCGGCGCAATAGACCGATCTCAGAGTATATCCTTCGCCGTGTGTACAATTGCACGGCTTCCATTCACCCATCCACCATCTGAATCGAATTATATACGTCAGGTGAATGAAATCATAAAAGTAAAAAAGTATTTACTATATATATATATGTATATATATATATATATATATATATATAGGGCCGGATTTAGAAATTTGGTGCCCCGGGGCACTGACAAAAATGCCGCCCCATCCTTGAAATTTTACGAGCTTTCGAACTTTTTTTTAAAAGCAATCGCGCTGCTTCAGCTGCGTGGGACAAAATATAGAAGCGCGTAAGCGCCGCGTCGCACTCTAACGGATAAACAATGTTACAGAATTTATATAAATGTAAACAAAATTTATACTTTTTATTATAATATCTTTAAAATTATAATATTATATCTTTGTCATATGATCACTTTTGTCCGCCAAATGTTTCTTTTTCAATTTTTTTTTATTGGATCATCAAAACCGCTAAACCTGCCCCCCACAAATTTAAGCAATTATTTATTCTGTAAATTTTTTTGAATTTTATTGGACGCTTTTTTCTCAAAAACTGAATTATCATTTTTGGCATTTTGGCCCGTATCTTCAAAACAGTTGGACCTGCCTTGACCTTGACTTGAATAACTAATCAGCACGTCTCCTCATCAATAGGAATTGAATCATATATCGGTTGATCCGTGTTCTCGAAATCGACTTGAATAATTGAAAAATATTAGATTTGTATTGATGGGGAGACGTGCTGAATAGCTTTTGGTAAAGGCAATCACGAAAAATGGTAATTGATTTTCGATATTTCTTCTCTTTGCAAAAAGTTTATAATTTTCGAAAAATTTCAAAATACAAAAAATGTGTTTTAGAAGTCTTTTTTTTCATTTTTTAATAAAATTTGAAGTTCTTTATGAAATGTAATTTTCAGTACGGGATGTTTCAGTAATTTGTCCTAGGGCACAATGCCATGTGTCACTAGTTTAAAAATTTTTTTCGACGCTATAAGCTTGGAAGTGCACAATTACGTCATTTTAAGAGGCCTCGAGAACTGAAGAACATATTTTTCTTAAACTCTCAGCTTGTTTACGGATCTTTGTATTATCCAAATTGCCAAATTTGATAACATATTAACCAATTTGATAATTTACGTTCGGAGAGGGAGGCAAGGCAAAATAATAAATTTTAGTTATCGTTTATTTCAACCCAAATTTTGCATTGTAATCGTATTATGTTTTGTTAATTATATTTCTTGAAATAAAAAATGTTGTTAAAAAAGTTGATTATATTGTATAGAATTTTTTTCTCACTATCCAAATTTTGCCGCCCCCCAAAGTTCGCCGCCCTGGGCAGTAGCCCCGACTGCCCCTACTGTAAATCCAGCACTGTATATATATATATATATATATATATATATATATAATTCTCACAAAGCCAGACAAGGAATCAAATTGCAGGCCCGAGCAACGTCCGGCGGCTTATCTGTTACATCGCAATAGCTGTCGTCGACTTGTCCACCGTGGTCCTCCGTACAACGTGGAAGAGCTATCTACAATAAAAAAATAAAAATTGTAATGAAAACTACAATATAGTCAACCCTCTGATAACACGGTCCCTATATTACACGGAGCCAAAAATCAGACATCCTTCTGATAACACGGACTCCATATAACACTAATCTCGCTCAACAGGAACGAGTTTTTTCCGCGCAACATATGAACGATTCTAGTAACTCGATAATACGGTTGTAAAAAGTTTTATACTAGTATAATTATCGACTATTTTCTTTTACAATATATTTAAATAACCATACCAGTTCATGTTGTAACAGCGGTGTACGACATCGCATTAACTAGTGCTATAGTTTTTTCACACAAAATTAGTCTTTCTAAAACAAATACAGCTTGAAAAACTTTCTGCTAGAAAACAGTTTTTATCTTTCTAAAGGCGAAGTTTATGTTCTAATCAAAAAATCCGATTCGCTAATGTTATGTTTTCTCGACGTTTCAAGCCATTCTGAATCGAATAAAACCAAGTTTGGAAAAAGTATGTGTGTGTATGTGAACAGATTTTTTGCCGTAAATCGACGTTTTCTCCAAAACGGCTGGACCAATTTTAAAAATTTAAATCGATGTATCTCGATGAGGGCTAGCATTTACCAATTTTACGCGACGATCAGCAATGCCATTTTTTCTGTAAATAACAGGAAAGTGAAAAATTTTATGTCCACTTTTTACATACCAAAACACGGAAACATACCGCAAACTTTGATTTTAGAGTGAAAACCGATGTCGCTGCTGCCTGACATGAAGCTGCCCGAGACGAGGTTTGGTACCTAGAAATTTGTTGAAAAAAAATTTAAATACCTGTGATCCTCCGCCACAAGGGTCTGAACATAACGACCAATCTAAATATTCCCAATGATAGACCGGCTTGTAGTTCGAATCGTGCTTCTTATTGTGAATCACGTAACTGAATTTAATGCCCTCATTGACTGCATTATTGTAAACAAGCTGAAATCAAATTGAATACCTTTTAACATTTTATAAACTAGAACATTTTATCGACTAATTTTTTTTTCGTCCTTATATCCTCATTCACTCGCCAATACACAAAATTGTGTCACTTCCAGTATATTCAATTACCATTAGCTGGTTAAACTAGTCTCATAATTTATTCCAACTTTGTTGGAATTGTTTATGAAGATTTCAACAGTTGTTTCTAGCTGTAAAATATCGTTACAATAGTTTATTTTCTTACAAATACATTCAGGGTCTGTTGTGTCGGGCCTCGTATGTATAGTTTTTCTTTCGACTCGTATCTTACATAGACGCCTTCATCTTGACCGAATTTAACTTCTCCAGACAATGCCTTATGACTAGAACATAATAAATATTAAAATTGACTGAATAATTAATTAACGAGGAATAAAATCTAATAATCTTACTGATGTCCGTTCAGGTACCATGTATTATTTTCTTTGTCCGAAACAGCTAGATTACAGTTTGATGGTTTCATTTCTTCGAAGGTAATCATTCCTGAACCTTTTGGTATTTGCTCAATCAAGTTGTAATCTGCAATGTGTATTAATTTTTATAAATTCTGGCATATTTCGATTCGAGTTTTGATCTTCAAGAATTGTTAACTAAATTAAATCAGCCTTTCTACAATTCTCGTTGAACATGGAAGATCAGACTAAAGGTATTTTTTTACTATATAAAAATTATGTTCAAGTTGATGCAATGAATGCAGTTGCTTGATAATATTGTTCAAAAATAAATTATTATGTAGGATTAACCAAATTCCAGACGAAGTTACGAAATGTCTATATCAATTCTAACATGATAGAATATAATAAAAATCGCTTTCAAAATGTTTCCCAATCGATTGGTTGATTTTGTTTTCTCGACGTTTCAAGTCATTCAGAATTGTTTGACACTAAAATTGGAAAGAATTGATTTTTCATTGGCATTCCAAAAATTAAAAGCTATTTGACGAAACTCAATAAAATTGATTAGTTGTTCGAGATATTCGGCCGAGCTGATTTTTAGGATTTAACAATATTTTTTACACAAATTTTTGCGAAAACACTTCAATTGATTCTAAAAATTACTGTTTTTTCATAATTATTTTTTGATTTTTGGACAATTTTATTGAAAATTTGTTGGATTATAAATTCAAGATATTCAAGAAAACACTAAACACGAAGGGTTTAGTGAACTATGGAGCTTTCATTTGTTTTATATAATAGAACTACTAGAGGTGAATGGCATCGTGCATTTTTTGGAATTTTTTGATAATTAGAAAATTTTGGCTAACTTTTAAACATTATAAAACTTGGTACGAAACCCATTTAAAGATAAAATAATTTTACTTATTATTAGAATCTCTATAAAATATCCGATGATTTGATGCGCATATATTGTAAATCATTGAAACCGCTAGACTGCTTTCCCAAAAATTTACGAAATTCTTCATTTTGCCAATATAAGTAAAATGGCTAATGAATTATTCAAATCGGTTAATCCGTGCTTTCGAAATCGTCAACATACATACACACATAATTACACACATATATACATCCATTTTTCTTGAAGATATGTCAAAATGTTCAGAAACCTTTGAAACGTAAAAGAATATAAGAATTTTTCATTTTCAATTTTCTTGCGTTTACTATGACTATATGGACTACTTGTCGAGCGCAAAATAAGTGCGTAAAGGTAAAAGGCGACTGTGACGTCACTTGCTGAACGAGCGTAGCCGACATTCGTAGAACTCTCCCTATTGATTAAATGTCATATATCATATGCCACGCGTCTAACCTAAAATTAAATCGTGTGCTTAAAATTATTAAATGGAAAATATTATCATTTCTAGCTCAAATTATCTGCCCACACACAATGGCCATTATATTATTGAAATAAAACTGTAACAGATAATTTTTGAATATCATCAACTATTATGATAAAGATTATTAAGTATTATTAAATATTATCTCTTACAAAATGATCAGTCTACATAATTCCCATTATATTATTAAAATCTAACATATGACATTTAATCAATCGCGAGAATCCACAATTGCCGGCAACGCTCGTACAGCAAGTGACGCCACAGCCTATCTTCTATCTCTGTATACTCCATACATTGGAACACATGAGGACTAGCAGTCCATGCAGTATAAGGTCTATGCTTTACATACACAACTCTTCTAGCGTTTTGAAATTTTAAATCGTTAGTAAATGTTATAGATCATGGGTTCCCAAACTTGTTTGCACCGTGGACCTCCTATATTAAAGTGACCCCACGTACCAGTTTCGCCGGAACAGTCGCGGATTTCCATCTAGTGATCCGGGTTTAAATCGAATCTTCGCAATGCTTGATACTAAAATTTTAACTACCCAGCAAATAATGGAAACGATATATTTCACATCACTCAATAAATCCGTAGGATAACTAAGAAAAACCATTTTTTTGCAATTTTTTTTATGCAATATAGTTTTTTTGAAGACGATATAAAGATTATAGCGAATTTCAAACTTTTCGAAACCATTTTTAGTACGATTTGTAATTTGCCACAAAATTCAGGTATCATCTCATCATTTGGTAAAAGTTTCTTCACAGCAAGCATCCTTTTGAGATCTGAGATCGGTATATGGTCGCTGCGGAACAGCGACTATATAAAGAATATGATAAAAGGGGAAGCAATTCGGATCCCAATTCATATTTTTCTTCTTTTTATTTTTTTTTTTGACCAAAATTTAAAGTTAGTCATTCAATAGTTTTTTAAGATATACGAGGTTAATGGATGGCTGACTGGCTCCGCTCTTAATACTGGTATTGAAACAGGTTGTACGTTTTCAAAAATGCATAATTCGATTTTGATGAAACTTGACATATATTGTTACTACAGTTTACTAAATAATAGACAAAAATTTACCTCTTGAAAGTTGCCATAGACCCTTGGGAGTCCATGCGCTCTAGATCATTTACTCGATTTTATTTTGTATTAAAAACAAATAACAAACAAGTTTACCTGTCCCATTCTCCTCCAGATACTCTCCTCGTATGACTTCGCACTCCGTGCCGTTGCCATGGCATACCCCGCATCTGTCCTCCACCGCCGTACTGTCTATTACGAGATCACAACCTACACGCTGCAAAACATAACATAGTTCCTGTTCTAATAATAATAATAATCATAATCATAATTAACTAGATACCAACACATTTATTTATAGAGCTGTATCTGCCCACACAATTGTAAGAATTAACAAGATAGGAACACATTTACACAAACGTGTCTATTTGTAGAGTTACATTTATTCCCGCATTACTGAGAACTTGGGGTTTACAGGGACATCAACTTTCTTAACATGCAACCATAAAAAAATGCAAACAAGCTATTGCATTGTCTCACGAACTTTTGGCCATAATAGATGTCACTTGTATATTAATCATAATTACTTTTTTTTCAAACTTATTTTTTTTAACTTACCGAAGGAAGTTTTGACGAGAAAATCCGATTCGCTGGAAAATTTTGGAAAAAGTACGTATGTGTAAGTATGGCTGTGTGTATGAAAGAGTTGATTTCTGACATTTCGTCGGCGTTGTCTCAAAGAACGGCTGAACCGATTGCAAAAATGCAAGACATTCAATGTAACTATAAGGAGTTACTTCGATCATTTTTACGCAAGCCGTTTTCTTAAAATTAACTGAAAAGTTTTTTTTAACTCTAGTCAAATTACACTTTTCTACCATAATTTCATTGACGTTTCAAGTCATTCTGAATTGAATGAGCCCAAATTTGGAAAAAGTATGTGTTATGTAACAGTGTTTTTTTGACTTCAGTCAAAATTAAACCTTTCATTTATATTTTCATTGATGTTTCAACTCATTCTGAATCGAATGATACCAAATTTAGAAAAAGTATATGTACGTGTATTTATGTATCAAGTATATGTGTGTAATGTGAGCGTGTCGATTTTTAACATTTTATCGACGTAGTCTCAAAAAATGGCTGAACCGATTTTAAAAATGTAAGACGTTCGATGTAACTTGATAAGGACTCGCTCTGATTATTTTTGAGCAGGCCCTTTTCCCAAAATTAGCAGAATAGTGTTTATTGACTTCAGTCAAAATTCGATATTTTATTGACGTTTTTTTAAAACCGATGTGAAAAATTTAAGTCATTCGATTAAATGCACTCGGATATCTTTTTATGCCATCCGCTTAGTCGTTTAAATTTCCACGAGCTAATCCTATTTGCTAATTTTATATTTCCTCGACCATTCAAGTCATTCTGAATCGAATGAGACTAAATTAAGAAAAACTATGTGTGTATCTGTGTCTTCATTAACGTTTTCTCAAAACCGATGTGAAAAATTTAAAAGCCATTTGACGAAACTTGATGTGCACTCGCGTTGGATATTTTTTTATACTATCCTCTTAGCAGTTTCTTTAGAAATAGCAAAAAATGCTTTTTTTTCTCCACTTTTTAGCAAAAAAAATCTTAACTTACTTTGAAAATTCAAAAACTATTGAAAGTAATAGTTTAGGAATCGTGCTAATTAGTTTTTTTACGAAGATTAGCCGATTTGGTCACTTTTTTTTCCGACAATTCAAATGAAACTTAGTGTGAAATGTACTTGCAATCAATAGAGTACGTAGTATTATTAAACATATTAAAATATTATAGTCTTACAAAAAGAGAAAATATAAAAATTATGATTCGGATTATTTGGCTTCGCTTTGTAATTCATAATTTTTTTTGAATTTATTTGAACAGCGATCAGAACTTACGGGTTCTATGAGCTGTTGTGATGAATTTCTTACAAACTACGTTTGTTTTTTATTATAGATGGCAACCCAAACAGTTGTCTCATCTCTATTTGCTGAATTTTTATTATTACAATTGTTGTAATAGTGATGACTTTTACTTTCCAGTGGCGTGTTGCCACTACAGCTATGCCCACGAAAGGCCATTTTCACTTGAAATCATATTTGAAATCTATGATTTCAAGTGAAAATTTGGTATCAAGCTGCTTTGATACCGAACCGACCGCAGTTGGATTCGAACCCGGGACTAGGATTTGCTAGCCCACGTTCTTACCACGGGACCACGGCCGGCCCTAATTCATAATGTGTAACAAAATTGAATATTTTAATTCTTTTTAAAATTGAATAGTATACAATAGTTTTTATAACAGTCTTGCAATATTTGCCCTATAGCAACACGGTATACTTATAAATAATTCATCATAAATTAAGATATTGCCTATTTATGAATTCAGTAGTTCCGATAGTTCACACATATAGAAAAGTTACTGCAACTTGCCTTAAAGCAAAATGACCCTTTTTACTAGTAATTTACTTCGTTTGTTACTCGAATTATTTTCCATTGAACGTGTTTAAAAAATCAAATTGGAACTAGAATTCCAATCTAGTAGAATCCAGAATTGCACAAATACAGTCAACCCTAGGTTAACACAGCACTCTTGGTGCACGGTTCCCATACTACGCGGAGATAAAAATCCGGCATCCCTCCGACTACACCGACTTCCTATTACACGGATTTTGTTCAACAGCCTATAAGTTCATTGCGCAACCTTTGAGTGATTATAGGAGCTTGATATCAAAAGGGTATCAATGTAAGTTTTGTTATCGACTTTTATCCTTTAGACATGCCTAATTTTATAATAGCTGTCTAAGAACACGTTTGAACTAACTACTGCGTTGCGACAATTTTTAAATGAGTTGTCTAGGTCAGGGCTTCTTAAACTTTTTTATGTAGCGACCCCCTTCAAGCTTAGGAAATTTTAAACGACCCCCTCCTCCAAATAATAAAATATATATTAACCGTTATCGCACTATTTTACAATGTAAATAAAATAAGGTTTGAAGAATATGTACCCATTCATGTTATATATAATTGGAAACGTTGACATAAAACTATATATATATATATATATATATATATATATATTCAATAGAAAAAATAAACTTTTGTAACAAATTCTTTATAGAAAACATAAAACTATATCTACATATTCAATAGAAAAAATAAAATTTTGTAACATTTTTTTAATGAAAACCTATTATTAACATCAAACAATATTAATGTGATGAATGTGATTGTTTATTTTTACAGAAATAATTAAATCTAGGCTCAACTTAAGTTAGTGCAGATCGTAATAAATTTTCAACGTATATTAAAGTTGAACGGTATTTTGATTTTATGTAAGTTAATGTAGAAGAGGCTGATTCACATAAATATGTTGCACAAAATGGCAGTAATTTGTTTATTGCCATTTCCGATAGTAGGGAATATTCTGATTTGATTTCAATCCAAAATTCATGCACAGACACTTGAAAAAATCTGAGTCGCAAGGTAGTATCACTTGTTAATTCGGTAAATTCTTCTTGTGCTTTTAAGTTTGAAAAATTAATTTCTTCCATTTCAATTGAAAATGGATTGCAAATTCATTGTTGTGTATCGATATCATTGAAAAAATACCTATGTAAACTCCCATATTCTTCAAATGACTAACTATAATTTTTGTTATAGGAGTATCTTTTTTTGAAATATTGTTACTAATTATATACTCGTCAGTGAATGGAAACATTTTGAGCGATCCACTTTCTACTGTATAATACATAAATTATCGTGAAAATAGTCGGCCTAATAATACTAATTTTAAAATTTTGTTTATAATGATTGAAAAGAATCAGATCTTTGCGACCCCTTTTTAGTAACCTCGTGACCCCCACTTTAAGAAACCCTGGTCTAGGTCATACATGTCATTTCATGCGTATTACTTCTACTTCAAGTTGTATTTCTTGGTCTCCATACAGCACGATAAAATGGTGCAATTTGTACTAACTCTGAGTCTCTTACAGCGCGGTTTCCACACTGCACTGTATAGGTTTCCATAGAACGCACTACGAATTAGCCTGAATTGTATGTTAAATACGAGTTTTTTATAGCACGGTCCTCATGCTGCACGGTACGGACTTGCCGCATTAACCGAGTCTTAAAGTCTTAAAAAATTTACTTTATGTAAATATGTATGGTATGATTAAAAACTAATTTTGCTAGCAATTTTATTATCTATCGTTTTAGTTAATTTTATCATAATTTTTTAATGTAATATTTTTGCATTACCCTGCACGTGCCCTCAACACACAGGTCAGGCGTTCCTGGCTTGCAGGGTGTTCCATCGCGAACAACAGGCGACCTGACCGCCGGTACACCAACGTCATTAATGCATATCAAGGCACATTCTACATCTAGTTCAGAAACACAAAGTTATTTAAATCGTGAAAATATTAGGCATTTTGAAAATGTAATACATAGGGTAGAGCGGGGCTTAAATGTCCTCGAGTGAAATGGTCTACCAATAATATCTCTAATACAGGTGAAGTTAGGAATTTTTTAACAATAATATGTCAAAGTAGAGGAAAAAAGATGTATAACAAGCTATTAAAAGATAAACTCCAAGATTGGAAATCTATAACAAAAGTAGTTTTTTTATTTTTATTTTTTTTGGTTGTGTCACTGTTGTTTAGTTTACGAGACACTTCGTATAATTTTTACGTTTTTAATCGAGTTTTTGAGAGAACAAAACATCCGATTTGAATGATCTAACAAACATTCAATTAGTAATGATTGGGAGAAGTGGTTATTAGTCATTTTACAAAAAATAAATTGAGTAGTTTTTCGAACTCTGCTGATGAATATTTCTTACAATATACTAGATCAAGGTTATAAATGTGTTCTTTGTATCTGTCCTATTTTACTTCGCATATGGGGTAAAAATGAACACATGACAATTTTTTGAAAAATAAAAGAAAAATATTTATACAATGATGTGTTAGCTGTGAGTTTTACTGAACATAGTCAGATAGCTGTTTGTTTGATATGTGGTATTTGTTATGCTGTGTTATTGGTTTGGTTTTCATAATATAATTACTCACAGTGAATTTAGACCTTTGTGTCTCGCCCTACCGTACACATAAAAGACAAAAATTACATGATAAATTTTAAGAAGATCGACAGAATAATTTTACGCATAATAATATGTTGTCAAAGATTGATAGATTGCTCTAGATTTTTTCTATATTCCTTCTATTATTGATATGTACATACTTACACACAAAATAACTACTAAATGATCTCCAATTCCATGTTCTTCCTCTAAAAGGTCTGTCGTTGGTCTCGGCACATTGCACATCTCTAAAACTTTTACCTACTCCAGGGCAAGCCTTTAAGATTGAACAACGTTAATGAGTTATATCTTATAAATATATAATTTTTAATGAAAAATATATATATTAGGGTAATCTTTAATATTGACATTTTTGAATTTCCTTGCTCCCAATGACTAACATGGTTCCAAATTGATCAAAAAACAATTCTCTGAAAGTTTTAGCTCCTAATAGTCTTTTAGATTGAGCGCAATTCAGTTAAAGTTTGGTATGGAAATAGAATGGAAAAAATTTCAAAAATTATGCAGAGCGTCGAATTTTCAATAACAAATGACACGAACTTTCAATAAAAAATGACACGACATTTCACTTTTAATTCGTTTGTCGCTAACTTATACCTAAATAATTTTGTTTTCAATCTTCAAAATTTTTTCCATGCTATTTCCATACGAAGTTCGATTGAATTGCGCGCTATCTGCGCAATTAATATTAAGAGCTAAAAGTTTCAGAGAATTGTTTTTTTATCAATTTAGAACCATTTGAGCCCTTGGGAGCAAGGAAATTAGAAAATGTCCATATTAAGGACCACCCTAATATATATATATATATATGTATATATATATATATATATACATGCAGACCTAGTAGATTATCTACAGCAATTTAATGCTGATTTGTTGCACACTGAATATTTTTCCGTACAGTAAATAGGTTATATAATAGGATTATCCGATGTGATCCAAAGCCAGAGTCATAAATTCTATAATGCTGTAATCCTGTCTATGTAATTGATTGTAAAATATTGTCGTTGACATTCAATTGTTACGTATATCCATACGTCCAAGTTTATAAATTAATGCTAATACTTTTAAAATCAGTATATTCAATCAGAAAAATAGGTGTTTTGTTTGAAATTGAAAACCATTGTCTTCACCAGTTAACTGTGATTGACGAATGTAATTGTCATGAAGAAGTGCCAGAATTTAGTGTATAAACTAGCTGTAAGTGGAATTCTGTCTTAAGGCAATTAGGGCATCGTGTCTTAAGGCAAATTGCAGGAACTTCCCGTACCAAAAATTATTATTTTTTTAAAAACGATTAACATTTTTGAAAAAATTTTATTTCGCAAAAATAAGATTTTTGAGAAACTATAAATTGGACAAAAAATTACTTTTTCTTGAAAAAAAATTTTTTTTTTAAAAAAAATAAATCTAAAAAAAATGTTTTCTTTATTTTGACATATTTTGGAAGATCTGAACTTTTTTTCAAAGCAATCGTACTGCTTTAACTGCATAGAGACAAAATATAAAGCGTAAAGCGCCGCGTCGCTGTCTAACGGATATTGGTACGGAACCCATAGGAATGTAAACAAAATTTATACTTATTGTTAAAATCTCTATAAAATATCTGATAATTTGATGTGCATATGTCTAATGATCATTTTTGACCGCCAGATGGCATTTTTTTTTACTTTTTTCGTTAAATCTCCGAAAGCGCTAGACCTGCCCTCATGAAAATTTGATCACTTCTTCATCTTGTCAATACAAGTAAAATGTTTTTTGAATTATTAAAATCGGACGCTCCGTTCTCTTAAAAACTGAGTTACCGTTTTCGGCACTTTTTGCCCCGTATCTTCGGAACGGCTGGACCTGCCTTCGCCAAAAACTAATCAGCACGTCTCCTTATTAATACGAATCGAATGCTTTTTGAATTATTTAAATCGGTTGTTCCGTGTTCCCGAAATCGTCGACGAAAATTTGTATCCGCACATACATACACACACGTACATACATACACACACATACACACACACACACACACACACACACACATACATCCATTTTTTCTAAGGTATGCCAAAATGTTCAGAAGCCTCTAAAACGTAATGATATATGAAAATTTTCATTTTCGATTTTTTTGCGATTACTATAACTTACCCTACGGGAAGTTAATTAAATTTTTTGAAAAAAAGACATACAAATATGAGATGTTCGTTGTTCTAAAACTAATAAATTCATTAACAAATTTTGAAAAAAATTGTAAAAATTAAATTTCATTACTCACAGTGAATAAAAATGACCGAAAAATGCTTGTCCCGCGATATAAATAGGAGGAAGCGGCAAAGGTCTACCAAAAATTATTAGGTTTTGTATTATTGCATAGTTTGCGAAAATTTGTAGGTGGCAACTTCAGAAATATTTCATCATTTTGATCCTAGCTGTATGAATGCGTAAAAACAAAACGCATAGGTCAATTTGACCGCGCGCGGTTTTTGTCAGTAGCTTTAGTAACAATGGTGGATGAGTGATGTGGGTAAGAGATAATCAGAGCGCTGGTCATAAATTACGAATAAGACGATCACCACGGTTTATTAAAACTAAAAAATAAAATAGAACCTCGTTAGAACAAGTTTTATATCTCTTCCTCTCTCCAATGCAAGGTCGTCCGCCGTCCGTGGGCGCGGGATTATTGCAACTTCTCGTACTGATAGCAATCCCCGTGCCGCAGGATCTGGTGCACTCCGACCAGGGACTCCAAGGGCCCCAAGCACCGTTCATGCCACCTGGCCGCTGACCCAGTTTCACGCAATTCCCTCGATAGCACCACTGTAATAGACGAGTGATATGTTGAAGTTTAAGGGGGTTGTTTGGTTTTTATTTATTCTCTTTCCGATTTTGAGATTTTTTGATTTCATGAAAGCTAAAAACTATGAAAGGTCTCGGGCTCTGCAAGGTTTATAGCTCGAAAATTATTGGTGCATGTCATCGTGCCTTAATGCAAATTGCTGGAACTTCACGAACCGTAATTAAAAATTCGAGTAATGATATTAGTGAGAATTATCAGAATTACGCTTGATTGAATCAACGAGCAATTCTTGCCGCAAAAAATAATGATGTACACGCACTGAATTTCACCATTCAATCAAAAATTGCTGGCGATTTGGTGACATGTTGACTTCAAACGATTGCAATTCCTAGTTCGCCTTGCGTTTCGCAATGATAATTAACAAGTCGCAAGGCCAATAGCTTAGTGTTTGCAGGATAAATCTCAAATAGATTATTTATAAAATCATTGTTTTTCACATGGGCAGTTATACGTTGCCTGTTCACGAGTTGGAAAACCATCCGCTTTGTTTGTGTTAACGTCAGACCAAAAAACAAAAAATGTGGTTTACCAAAGATCACTTCAATGAAACGGACAATTTGCGGATACACTTTCACTTACTTAGAGAAGTTCAATTAAAAAACACTTAATTTTTGTAATCGAAATAAAATCATTACTGTTGTATAATAAAATCAAATTCTTTCTTTTCAAATATAAAACAAACAATAAATTTCTTCATCTTTCTCACGAAATCATCTGGTGGCGAAACGGAGTTCGTCGGGTTTGCTAGTAGATATATATCTCTAAATGTATGATCCTCTGAAACCGTTTTTTTTATCGCTCCGTGAGCTACTGTATGCCAGCTGCTCTCTTTTTCATTATAATACCTCATACTCATGACCTTTTTAATGTGTCAATAATTACAGAATATTCGAGCAAAAATTTATTTTCTATATAAAATTAGAAAACCGGTTGAAACCGTTTTTTTAGTCAAATTAAAATTCGAAAACCGGTTTTCTGAAATGTCGGTTTTTGTATAAACCCTACTCACCATGTTGAAGTGACAGAACGTGCCATCGGCTGGCGGCTCTCCGGTCGAAACGCAGACGTCGGGCCCGACTTGGCAATATAATATCTTGCAAAACTGTAAGAAAAATAGATTATCTACATTTTTAAAATTTCAGAAGTTTTTTGTTTTAAAAATCCGATTTGCTAAATCTATATTTTTTCGGCGTTTCAAGCCATTCTGAATCGAATGAGACCAAATTTGGAAAAAGTATTGTGTGTGCAAACAGATCTTTGGCTATTCGTCAACGTTCTCTCAAAAACGTCTAAGCCGATTTAAATAATTTAAAAGCCGGTCGATGTAACTCGATAAGGACTAGCATTTGTCAATTTAGTGCAGTAAACGGAGCGTTTTAGGTCTGAATTAATTTACTGTGCTCCGAATTGAATGAAATTTTGTTATTAGGTTCATCTTACCCTTAAGTTCAAAAGTGAAAACTATTCGGGTTGCGCCATCACCCTCCGGGGGGATGACACCCCTTCTCAATTGTGTAATTACAGTTTTTCAAAATAACTTCGGAAATCGATAGAAGAACTAATTATTAGAAAAAAATGTCTTTTATCAAATCTTTTATAGTTTTTCAAAAAAACTAATACTTTTCAAGTTACTGGCCACTAAAAATGCATATATTTTTGGCGTTTTTCTTCGTTTTTTTGCAAATATCTCCTAAAATATACATTTTAACGAAAATCATGTAATGAACAAAATAATGTCAATAAAAATCTTAATAAATCGGTATTACATAAAGTGTTTTAGGAAAAATTTTGAGCAAGATTTGAAAGAGCAAAATTGTTTTTTATTTCGTTCAAGATTTAATTGTTGTCTTTAAAGCCAACTAGTGTCGAGGTTTTACATTTTATGCATTTCGGTGAAATTGGGTTTTATAGTGCTTAACATAAGCTTTAGAATAAGCGCTGTTACAAGTTTTTTGCGTGCAAAATAAGTGAGCTATCATGCAAATAAGAAGCATATACGAAGTTTTTTTCTTTTAAATCATATGGTTTAATGAGCGCCATTTCCACCAGAATTAAAGTAATTCACATTCTATCTAGAATTCACTTCATTATAGACATCTTGATGGATTCTGGCAGATACACTACTTTAGTACAAACCATTTTCAGAAAACTCACGATTTTATAAACTTTTTTTTTGGTTATTGTAATTATTTTTAATTACTACTCTTCATTTAAACGTAAATGAAATGCACTAGCAAAATCGTGTTCGTTTTAGTTTTTTTATTCGAATTTTAATTATGAAGGTATAAAGTATTTTATTATCTTATAACCCTGATTAAATGCGCTAATTTAATGAAACTTGTCAACACACTTTAGTACATTTTTTTAAAGATATGACTTTGATAATCGACCAGTTTTGAATACAAAACTCGATAAAAATGTATAAATGTACTTGACTATGGCCGTAGAAATGTTGCTCACTGTTGTGGTTCTAAAGTAATAAAAATTAATTACAATCACCGAAAAATGGTCACCGTTTCACCAAAGCTCTAGGTTGCACCTAAAAAAGCTCATAATTTTCAAATAATATGAGATCATTTTTATCTGAATTTATTTTCATGACTACTACTTCCTATTTAGGCTTGGCGGGTTCTGGGACACCCTGTATATTATATATCAATGAATTTCTAATATATACAGCATTCTGCACTAATGATGACGTTTGGCTAGCTACTTTATTAATGGCTAGTTAGTGCTTAAGAGCGACGGGACTTGTTTCAGAGGACCCGGGTTCGATACCCACTTCGAGCAGCCTGTTATCAGGCAGCTGTGACAACGATTTTCACTCGGAAATATAGATAGCAATACGTTTCCAAGTGAAAATAGCCTTCATCCGGCATTGCTGCACCAATAAAAATACTCGCCCTATTACAGAAATTGTAATAATAATATTTCATACAGAGATGTGACAACTGATTGGGTTGCCATCTGTCAAACAGACTAGTATTAAGTCAAAATCAGCACAACAGCTTATAGGACTATTAGGTTCTGATTGCTGTTCAAATAAATAATAATAAAAAAAACTTTATTAATTTGCAAAGCAAGCTTTTCGTTTAACTTTTAGAAATAGTAAATTACCTCTCCGATGCTGCAAGGCGGCGTAAGTAGACGGAAATTATTGAAGCACTGGTCGTGGGCAGTGAATAGGGCTCCCGGGGGCATGACGGGGTACTCGAACTGCGGGGCTGTCGGTTCATCCGCCATGCAATCACCAATCTCGGTACTGTTACAAACAAGGAAACCTTTTTCATTGTTCGATTCATTGTCGCACGTTTTAATAATGTCACGAATGAACGGAACAGTTTCTATATACATAGAAATCGTTTAGCAAAACGGGTAATGAGTGTCACATTCCACATCGCATACAATGTGGGTGAAATGAAATTTTGTAATTGGACATGGATTAAATTTTATATTTGCACTGTGGCGAATTTACGAAATACTATGTAAGGCAACAATAATTTCTCTACAGTTTCATGAGATCTAAGAATAGGTCTTAGATAACATAGCTATGTTATGTTATCTGTCTCCCGCGGAAGTATAACATGTTCCAAATAAGAATGTGATGAAGATTTGCTATTCTCGGTGCACTTTCAGTCACGAAACTGCCCAAAAGCTTTACATCTAGTGTTAACACCTTGACTGCCGGTGTCGACATCAGAACAATTTTTGCCACCAAAATTGATGGGCCGATTCTGCCGCACAACAGACCAATATTATAACAAGGCTATGTCATGAAAAACTTTCCATACCAAATATTGGTAAAAGCCATGTGGTTTTCTAATCCAGCAATCTAAAATCTAATCCAGCAAATGTAAAAAAAAAACGATGTTTGATAACAGGGTCTTTCTGACCCAGCTTCATAACATACAAGTGACGTTGCAGTTCATGTATAAAATGCCTGAATGCACAGCAAATACATGTCATTTTGACAGTATTTAATATGATTCAGTAGCATAATGTATGCCAGTTAGAGCGTAACATGGTCTTGCCATAACATTTGTCTGTTGTGCGGTAGAATCTACCCACGAAATGCAGTATGAATGAAACTATTTTCTTGAATAAAATTATTTAAAAAATAATTTAGCATTGAAATATAATTTAGGTCTAAAGAACCCCGCAATCAACGTGTTACTACGACCATTCATTTACATATTTCATACTGTCAACGGCTAAAAACTAACCTCTAAATAGCACAAATGGTTAAAATACCATTAGTTTGAAAAGAAATCGAACAAAACTTTCTTTTTGACTCTCTGAAGCAAAGCAGTCTACAATGTAGGGCGCTGGTTCAAAACAGTCATGGAAAATTGTTTGAACAAACATACTTTATCTTTCTGCCTTTGGACCCTATCTCAAAATCAGTACAGTTTGTTATAACGACTGTTGATACCTAACCCAGTCTATCCTACCACATATACATCATAATGGAATTAATATTTTTTTATCTAATATAAAATTGTATTTATATAAATTTCAGATTTATAGTTTATTCCAAATTATTTTGCAATATTTTTATTCATTGATTGACATTATGCCATTTATAGCACATTAAATCAAAATTTGAGTATTATTAATGTATTGACTAAAGTCTTTCAATTAGTAATTTTTACTATCCAAGATACTGCATTTTAACAATAGTTTAGGTACTTCAGTATCCATAATAAAATAATAGTTATGGAATTATTAATACCTACTATAAATAAAAGTTTACGCGTGGAAATTACGAGTTATTCACTTTCTACTTAAATATTTTAAAAATTACCAGGTCACCCAAACCTGGTATTTAAAGGAATTGAGTGAGGAATCTCCTACTCAAAGATTTAAAAAATGGTCATCCAATATTAAAGAAAATATCAAATAATATTTTATAATTCAATTCAATTCAAATAATATTATATAATATAAATAATATAAAATATAAAAAAGAAATATCTTGTTAGAGATGAACTCTTTAAAGGCATAAGGACCAGCATAATGCCTTACAAAATAATGTAAATTCTGATCGGCAATAAATATATGCAACAAAAAAAAATTCATAGAATGATTAACAATCTTCATTGATTACCTTTATAAAAACTAGTCAATACTAAAATACACTAAATTAGGCAAAACCACCAGAAAAATTTGTTTGTGTAAGGAATTTCACTCTGATTATATATACGTATTGATTATACTGTAAATACTTTTGTAAATAATAGTGAAAAAAGTTCCTAATTTATAACGTAATGTAGTTATGAAAGCATTATAAATATTGCTTATGAGATTGTTCGGACGTATTATTGTTTTATTGAATTGGCCATGAAGGTGACAATCTTCATGGCATTGAGTTTTACACGGGGTGGTCGCTAGCCCTGGTAGAGAGGGTAGCGGAGAGTTTAATAGAACTAATCGTTCACTTCTAAAAGTAAAGTCCGCTTAATAACATGTAATAAATAACCAATGAATATATCTTCTTTCATTATAACTTAGTAACTAATCAGTGATTGTAATAAAAACTGCAACAAATACATAATGTACAAACAAATCAGTGTTTAATACAGTCCACAGCTACGAGGGTTAAATTATAACCCAACAACCTGAGTTAATCGAAAGATAATTTTAATTTGAAAAATCTGAAAAATCTGAAAAATAAAACTAATATTTTTACATGCTACACGGTTAATAAATAAATTCCGAAAAAAGCAAATCGAATTGCTGTAACATGTCGAATAGTACACGGTTTACTGTACGATTGAGTTCGAAAATGCAATTTACCGTAAATATTCTGTGATGGCCGTTCTCGAGCATCGTGACCAGCGTGAGTTTGCCATTCTTATGACCGGACCCATAAAAGACCTCACACCATCCCCATCAACAGATGGACATCGGTGGGTCTCTCCTTCGTCGTGTGCTGCGCCCAAACTGTATAAAAATTAATTGATAATAAAAATAAAAATTCGAGAAATATTTAATTTGGAAAAAACTCTTATACCATATTAATAATATATGCTGAAACCTATGATTTAATCAGTATCCTTGGTAAAAAAAAAAGTACATTTAGGTTTTTGCCCGAACGTCCTGGGCAGACACCCCCTAAGTGCTTCGCAACCGTCAAGAATATTCAACATTTTTTCGATAATTTTTGCATTTTACAAAGCTTTGAACTTGTGTAACTTGTATCTTGATGCATAAAAATGTTGTAGCGGATTTTCAAGTTTATAACTAATAAACCCTATGAGTTACAGCTTCGATACAAAATAATAATAATAAAAAACAAGAACTTTTGTTCTATAGTATTTTTGGTAAGGCTTTATTTTCGCGTTTTTAGCGTTTTTTTCTATGAAATATGAGTTTTAAAATTTTCATGATTCTGATAATAAGTAAGATATCTTATTTCATGTGATTAGAATCATGATCTAAATTATACTAACAGAATATATTAGTTAGATTTTCATTTTCCATGCTCTACATTCACTAAACTATATCACTATGTCAATTGCACTGTCCTGAAAATTATCATGATATACGTGGTTTCAGTGCCAAATTTTTAAATATATAAGAACACATTCTGAAGTTTGGCCTGAATATGTTGGTTCAATTCCAAAACTGGTAATTTTTTTGCGAATATGTAAATTTCTATTGTAAAAATAATATATTAGTATGAATGTATGAATAATATATTGGAATGAATTTAAAAATAGTATTTAATAAATTTTATTAACTGTAATAATTATAATATTTAGTCATACCTTATATTATTATGTCTTAATGCAATTGAATTCAGTTCAGACTCACGCGTTATTTTTGATTTTTTTGTGATAAATATGTTGAAATGATGATAGAGATTTTTGGAAATATAACAACATATTCGGTAGGTATATTTCAATTATGATATTGAACTTTAATTATTTTCATTCAATTAATTACAAGGCTTGTAATATTGGTAATATTTTTGTCGTAATCGCATTCTGCTGTTTGGCCTGAATATTTTGGTTTAATTCCAGATTTTGCCTATTTATCTTTATAAATGATAACAATTTTACCAATTATAATTGAAATTGTTTACCAACTGATTGTATAAATTGAACAACTAACGATATAATTAATTTCATTTAATATTTTTTGTAAAATGTTCAATTTTTTTATAAAATGGGTAAGCTTTAGCAATTTCACATGTGCTCAAATGCATTCATTCAAAGTCGGCTGGATTAGGTTCTGTTTATAATGTTCACTTTCTTGTAAACATACACAGAAGTCGATTATAGGATACGCTCGTCTCCCAATTTATAAAATTTGTAGTATTTATAAAAATCTATTTGCAAACATTTAAAATTAATCAGGCAAATAATTTTTTTCTCGAATATTTAAATTTGGTGCGGAATGTTGCAGCAATTTTTCTTAAAAACACGAGCCATGCACCATGTTCTGGGTTATTTCTATTAGTATAATATATCTAATTTTTTAAGTTGCATCTGACTATTTTGATAAATATTCAAATTTTATACTATATAGGTCGTTGTTTAATACTTATGTCCAATTTCATGAGTTATAGTGTATCCCAATCGCAGGCCGTCATCAACATTGACATTGCATGATTTATCCGGGCGGCATATTCCGCCTAGATAAGATAATCCGACCATATTGCAGTACTTGCCGGCTTGTCCGCACAAATCGTGTCTGGAACGAACAAATAACGATTTCAGTCATTAATCAATCATATGAGAAATTGATACAGGATACAGGAAAAAAATATTTCCATAACAGAAATGCGGGAAATGAATTCTATTTTGAATATTTGCAATCGCTTGCAGAGAATTCTCACACACTTATGTATATTTGAACTTTTCCATTACCGGGGTGATAATTCTTCTAGTTTAGTCATTATTTACTGACCTCGTAATGAGTATCGCAACGTCATGATGATTCGGATGTAGCTCATTCTGGGGATTTATATATTGTTGCCAGCCACAAAACTTTTCTAAAAGTTCGCTCGAATAGCTTCCCGATTTGGAGAAAAACTGAAAGAAAAGTTAGTGAATTCAAATTATTTGTTTGGTCAAAATTGGTCGACTTTGAAAAAAAGTACTAAAGTGTGACTTTGAACGACTATTTTGTTTCCTACTTGATTTTAAATTTTTCACTGGAATTGTTCTATCATGAACTTTTCGAACATTTTTCTAATTTGCAATCCTGATCGAATGAGCACTTTTGATAGAACTTGCCAATACACTTCAGTATTTATATTTTTGAAGGAGGGTTTTTCAGAGCCGACCAATTTATACAGTTCAAGCAAATGTGTCATTATTTTTACTGAATCTAATTTTATTATCTTTAAATTTACTAGATGTCGACTAAAGACAGTTGTAAATTATATGGCGAAAAAAATTTTTTTTTGACTGTGATACTAAAAATTTCAAATGTTACATAAATATATATATACTAGATGACCCGACAGACGTTCTGTACCCACGTCTACAATTCAAGTTCTAAACTTTTTAATATTCTATCCTATACTTTTTAATATTCTATTTAATGTCTTTCCATTTATGGTCTTAGCATAAGCTTTATACGTATTGGTAAATGCAGTTTTTTAATCAGTATAAATAATTCAGAAAGAATAATTTTAGTATCAACGGTAAAAGAACAATATCACATTTGTTATTTCCAACCAATATAATTGCTTCAATAATTTATATAAAATATAATAGCCTATAATTTTTATAATCGCGTACCTTAAATTAGTTGCTTTGCGGCAATTACAATTTCTAAATTACATTTTACTTTCTAATAATTTAATAAACATTATTACTTTAGTTAAAATCTTAGGTGAATTAATTTGTAAAACCTAGTTCATGTGAGCACTCTTCGATCTAAGATCAACTTGCTCATTATTCTATATCTAATGCCAAACAAATGAATTTTTGATGCATTAAACCAAATTCTAAATCATTTTTTTAATAAGTAGAAATTTTTATGTAATGTTAATAATTTATTAAAGTAAAGCAAAATGCGACATGAATAAGAATTTTGGACTTATTGTGTTATTTATTAAACAAAATTATATAATTTCATGTGCCATACATATATTTCATCTTATATTGTTTAAATTTCTGGCACATCTTAGCTGGTTTTTGGCAATAATATTGTAGATTTCACATTTTTCTTATTCATTCAGGAATATGAATTTCATATACTAATATTGTCTAGGCTCGCTTAAACTTAATTCAAATTTCAAGTGAATCGACATTTGGCAGGTGACAGTTCTCATGTATCAACATATTTTTAATGTCAAACAATATGCCGTTTTTTTCATTTTTTTTTCATTTGAATCTACAATATTACTATATTTTTATAATCACATACGTCTTAAAGAAATCGCTTTACAAACTTCAGAAAGATTTATCATAATCGGAATAATCGTTTAGGAGTATTTTTACATACATCATTACAGAAGAATTTTATATATAACACACACACACACACATATATATATATATATATATATATATATATATATATATATATATAATATGAATGAACTTAAAATTACCTCTGTCATCTCGGTACCAAATAGAATAAGTCGCACAAGAACAGGCCATATGTTATTTCCGATCGAACCATCCATCATATGAATGCTCACCTGTCGACAATTGTGTATTATTTTAAAATGTTCAAATTTACTTTAAATATTATATATATATTAATGTAATATATTATATTCTTAAACAGTACTTCATTCATTCATCCATTTTTCTAAAAAATTATATTCTCTGAACTCGACTCATATCTTAGGTCAATATATGTTTGGTTACTAAATGTAATGGGACCCAAAAACGAACCAATCAAAAAAATAATATAAAATTTTCAAACATTCGATAAATTAGTAATATCTCAACATTCATATAACTAGTATCAGTAATATCTCAAACTTCTTCTAAGTAACAAATGTTAACTCAACATTTGAACAAATGACATATAAATTTATCAATCTATTTAACGTTGTATCATTTTAAACTAGATATCATTTTTAGTTGGTCTTATATAGTCTTTAACTAATTATTTCTGGTCCTTTGGCAGTATTGGCAAAAAATGTAATATTTTGAAAAAGTTTGGGAACATCTCGTTGGATCACGGCATCTTTTGATAATTCACGTTATAAATTAATCGGTTCGAAACTAAGTTGGTCCAAACGGATTGGATCGAATCAATTCCTACCACTGTATAATTACCAATCTAATCTGTAGTTTAATCTTAAGTTTTTTTAAAACCAGTTATCACATTGTATTTTATTAATTACCATGTTCATTACTGTGAATAAGTACGTCAGAATATCGTCTTCTTCGTGATAAGTGACCATTTTGTTATCGGCCACAAGCAGCATTTCCATAATATAATTATGTTCTGGGGTAGCAGTTGTTTTCACAAGTGTGGGGTCACTTGTTGTCATATTTCCATAAGATTCTGTCGAATTTCCGTAATTGCGGCCCCCTTCTCGTGCTTTGCGAATATTTTTATCCTTACGATGGTTATATTGCCATTTGACTCTATCGTTCCAGGCTTGAGACCAAGATCCTTGAAAAATTACATAATAAAATATATTTTTTTTATTTGTTTTGCACTGTTAACTTTTTAGCATATTGGCAAAGGAAATCTTTTCTTTAAATGTATTGTTACGGTATTATTTCTATATTAACCCCTTACACTTATAAATCATCCATAATTTAATATAATGAATTTTTATTGATCAAGTCGATTATTCAAAACAGATAGGGAAGTTTATGCAACTTGCCAATGGTACGGCAAAATGCTTCTTACAACTAGTGTTGATCTTCTCTACATTCTACAATAATGACATCAAAAATAACTTATGAATTTGATTTATGATGGTTTATATGTTTTTTCCCCATTTCGATGATCAAATCGCTTTACGTTATATTGCAAAAAATGTATCGCAATAGATTTTTTCAAAACATGTTGACATCCTGTACAGAATTCAAACTCGTTAAATATATACAGGTCAGTGGATAAGGTGATAAAATCGAATCGAATCGCATCGACTCTGCAAAAGAAATTCATTTAAAATTATGTGATATTTTTGTCACCAGGAGATAGTATGGGTTTAATGCAAATTTTAGGATGTTTGATAGTTTTAAGTTTAGACCAGATTAAAAATTTGGTAATACTTTGCTATTAGCATTGCAACTAATTACTAATTTTTATTACTTTTTCTAAAACTATCATAGCTATAGTTCTATAACCTATTATAGTTGAAATGAGTGATTGCACATTAAATATATAGATTTTTGACAGTTTTTACTATCAATTCATACAAGGATAGATCCCTAACGTAGCATTGCTATAGCGTTTCTATTTTATCAGAAAATTAGTCCCTATATTTGGGATTATATTATATTTGTATATTATTATTTCACTTGAAATTATATTCGAGATTTTTTACTTGAAGAGGAAATTTGATATCATACTGCTTGATATCGATTGTGCTGAGCCGGAACAAGTTTGTTCTAGCCCTCGTTTTTTATCATTGGAATAACATTGACTATCAATAAGGTTATTACAACTAAAATGCAATTTATTTAGCAAACATTTATATTGTTTACGAATAGAAAAAAGTATTTACTCAAAAAAATATTCTGTACTTTGCAATTTATTCCAAACTTGTTATACATATTGTAAGTTAAAAATTTTCAAAAAATGTCTAAAACGGGAGATTTCTAACGTCATGGGGAACCTACCCTATAAATCTAAGTATCTCAAATTTTCCGACAAAAATTGTAAAAGAAAGCATGATTGTTTTTTCCGATTTATTGGGTATTTGATGCTTCTACGTGCTTTATGGTTTTAGAAAATTCAAATTAATGTACAGGAAGTTTAAGCAAATTGCTTTATGATACGATTCCATGCACCATAAGTTAAATATATTTTTATTGATAATGACTACAAAAGCTTAATTTTTTGTGCTTAAAATCCTTAGGCAGCTTGCTGGCTCGTAGAGCTGTGTTAGCTGTACCGAAAAAGTTAATAAAAATCGCACAAAATCGGAAATGAAATTTTTTGCATATCTTTACGTTTCAAAGGTTTCTGAACTTTTCGGCATACCTCAGAAAAAATGGATGTCTGTGTGTGTGTGTGTGTGTGTGCAGTATGTATGTATGTATGTATGAACCGATTTCAATGATTCAAAAAAGATTTGATTCCTATTGATATGAAGACGTGCTGATTGGTTTTTGGTGAAGACAGGTTTAGCCGTTTCGCAGATACAGGGAAAAATGTGCCAAAAACGGTAATTAAATTTTTTTGAGAGAACTCGATTTGAATTATTCGAAAAACATTGTATTTGTAATGACGAAATGAATAATTGATAACATTTTTGGTATGGCAGGTCTAGGGGTTTCTGACATACAGAGGAAAAAGTAAAAAAAACTTGATATATGTCGGTCAAAAATGATCATTAGAAATATGCACATCAAATTATCAGATATTTGATAAAATTTTCAAAAATGAGTATCAATTTTGTTTTAATTTTGTTGGGTTGCGTACCAAGATTGTTAGTTTTTAAAGTTTACTTCACGGTTCAAGCTAATTTCAAAATATTCAGATTTTTTTTCAAAATTTTCAAAACTATACAAAGTTTTATTCTTCAAATAAGAATTTTAAATTTACAAATCAGTTGAAAATGCGTTATTCTAATCGTAAGAAATATATCCTCATATGGATTTATTCGTCACCTCTTTCTAATGTAAACTTTCTCAAGTGTTTTGAGCCAGTTTGGGATAAGATCCTCACTGTATATTTTATGAACGATAAAATATATAGTGATTATAATTACCTATTTAAAAATGTAGAAAACAATTGTTGTAAATCATTGATCAATTTTTATTGATTACTGATTTTGTTCGTAGAATATATATAATTCTGGTACAGAAAGTTTCAGCAATTTGCCTTGAAGCACGATGCCATACACCATTAGTTTATAAATATTAGTTTTTTTATTGTTTCAACAGCAATTAAAAGTCTTACTTTACATGTTCTATAAGCTGTTTGTTGAACACTTATGACCTAACGTATTTTATGAGAAAGGCAACCCATCGGTTTACCATTCTCCTATATTAGCTCTTACGTCTAATAGTTATCATATGATTGAATGATGCAGCTATGCCTACGAAGGGCGATTTCCACTTGAAATTATATTGTGATCTATTACTCAAAGTAGAAAATTGACATCAAAGCTGCCTGATATCAGGCTTTGGCAGTAATAAATATTAGTAAAAATAATATTTTACCCGTGGTTCCACAATTAGTTCTGTAGACATGTGCCTCGACAGATCCGTTGCTTGCAGACAATCTTTTGTAGAGGATATGCGGATGGCCCTTACTCTCTCTCGGCGCGTGACCTTTCACAGGCTCGATAACATACTCGTCATACGGTGTTTTTATAAAGCCAGACTGCAGAAATCGGAAAAGCCAATGAATATTTTACATATCGATTTGTTATTTTGCTAATAAATCAATAGATCAATGTCACTGAATGACATGCGGTGGATGTTTGTATAAATAGACCGTTGGCGAATAAACATTGATTGTGATTTAATTAGTTATTGCGGGGAAGTATTTGATTTTGTCGGACGTTTAATGAACACAACAATGTGAGCTGACTTTGAGAAATTATTTGTTAGTAAGATAACACTGGGTGCGGTTGTGCCAGGGCACGGTAGTGACAGTTTTTATAACAGCTGAACTATACTGATCTTGAGATAGGATCCAAAGGTAGAAAGATGAAGTATGTTTGTTCGAACAAGTTTGCATTATTGAATTAAGTCATCGCCCTACATTAGCATGATCTGTAGTGTCAAAAACCATTCGATTCCTATTAAAATGGAGACGTGGTGGTTAGTGCAAGACTCAAAGATTAGTTTTTAAGAGAACGGAGCATCCGATTTCAATAATTCAAATAACATTTTACTTGTATTGACAAGATGAAGAACTGAATAAATTTTTGGAAAGGCAGGTTTAGCGGTTTTGGAGATCTAGTAAAAAATGTAAAAAAAAACGCCATTTTGAGGTCAAAAATGATCATTGGACATATGCACATCATATTATCAGATATTTTATGAAGATTTTAATAATGTGTATTAATTTGGTTTACATTTCTATGGGTTTTGTAACATCGTTTGTCTCTTTGACGGCGACGAGGCGCTTACGCGTTTCGATATTCCTTCTCTATACAGCCAAAGCATTGCGATTGCTTTAAAAAAAGTTCTAAATTTCAAAATTAATTCAAACTAATAAAAGCATTTTTTTCCAAAAGTTTTTTCTCCAAAAAAGTAATGTTTTTCAAAAAATTAAGATTTCTCAAAAATCTAATTTTTTCAAAGTTTAAAACATATTTGTTTTTTTAAAAATCTAATTTTTGGTACGCGAAGTTTCAGCAATTTGCCTTAAGGCACGGTGCCATACACCACTCGCTTTTATTATAATAAGCTTTGTTTAAATGATTGCATCATATTTCTTTGTTTAAATGGTTACATAATTATTTCTGACAATAAAAGTCGTTTAATAAAACCAATTTTGGTATTATTTTCTAACTTATGTTTATGCCTGATTTGATTTTATGATCAATCCATCATTAAAAAATTTGAAGAAAAATATCTCACGTGTTTGAACACTATGAGCTTTTAAGTGCAATTCAGAGCTTTAATTAAGTTATGACCATTGTAGTAAATTTTTACAAATTTTGTTGATTTAAACTATGTAACCGTAACCGTGAATAACCTGTCTAGGATCACAGTCGAAAACAATAACACAATTGCCGCAAGATTTCAGGAATTAGACTTTTATTGAACTGTAAAATCAAAATATTTAAATTTGGGAGAGGCCCTTCTTAGAAAAAAAAACATTTTAGTACATGATTTAGGCAAAAGTTGTTGCATTGAATGATGATTCAAAAATGATGAAACGAGAGACAAACATGCGAACTAAATATAGGCGGAAAGCGTTATCATTTATCGTGTTATTTTAAGTTTTTATTTATTTACTCGTACTTTCAAAAAACAATGAACGCAGTATAATCCACAATCACACCTAATGCATTTTTCAATATGTGTCCGATTCGTTAGACCAATCTTTATTACATCATACCCTAATAATGTGTCAATGTATACTTACCAGTCCATTACACGTGGATATAGCGACTTTAGTATCGGGCATCCCCCTGATTGTGCCTCGAAAGTGACACTGATCAACATTGGGTTTCTCGATAATAAAGTCTTGAACTTTATGAGTCGGTCGCTTTTCGATCACTAGGCCTGGGCCGATGAAATCGTGATTTGGCCACAGCTCCAAATGATGTTCCTCTCCTAGCACAAAGATGGGAGATTTTGTTTTAGACGAAATAGAAAATTACTTTTGTTTCTTTGTTGTTAGTCGTGTGATGTAATTAACTTTGGGATAAGTTATGCAAAACTCGGCCAAAGTGAAAATATTAACTGATTAATATGTTCATATATTTGGAATATATTGGATAAAAACTCTTCTTTGCTATAATTTTTGTCACAGACTCGGTAAAGTATAATAACAATGTTTGGCTTAGGTGCACTATGGTATTTTCTCAAAAAGAGATCATGCGAATTTAATAAAACTTGGCACACATTGTTATCATACTTCACCAAGATTTTGACAATTTTTAAAATGTTTCACATAGCAGTTTTCAAGATATGCAAGATTGCACTCTGACCTGAAACTAGCCTAGTTTCAGGTTGAGAGCACGTTTGGCCTAGACGCACCATGGTATCTTTTCAAAAGGGGATTACACAAATTTAATGAAACTTGGCACACATTGTTATCATACTTTACCAAGATTTTGACAAAAATCCAAAATTGGTTCATACAATAGTTTTTGAGATATTCGAGATTTCACTCTGACCTGAAACTAGCTTAGTTTCAGGTTGAGAGCACGTTTGGCCTAGGTGCACCATGGTATCTTCTCAAAGAGGGTAGTATTACAATAATTATTAACAGACGTTATTTCTCGCATTTTTCTTACTTCATTATGAATAAATACTATGAGTTTAATCGAAATCCGAGATTCCAAGATTTTTTCGCTAAAATTTTTTAGTGTATTTGATCAGGCTAATTTTCGAGTTTTCAGCGAATTTAACTAGAAAAGCTTATGAGTATAAAAATAATTCTTATATGACGTTATTTCTCGCTATATGCAATTAATTTCCATTTTGGATCCACTATCTGCCCTATCTGCCCTACCTGCCGAGCAATCGTCAAAAAGTTAGGATTTTTTTTTTGCTAATTTTTAATACTGCAAAACTTTGAGAACATATATATACCCTAATATATATATATATATATATATATATATATATATATATATATAATGGACATTTTCGAATGTCCTTGCCACCAAGGGCTCAAATGTTTCCAAATTGATAAAAAACAATTCTGACAGTTTCAGCTCTTAATATTAACTTTAAGATAATACACAATTCAATCAAACTTCGTATGGAAAGAGCATGGAAAAATTTTTTAAAATTAAAAAAAAAATTTTTTAGGTACAACTTAGCGACAAATGAATTAAAAGTGTCATTTTTTATTGAAAATTCGACTATTTTTTCAAAAATGTATATTACATCCATACGTTTTGGCTATAATTCTAGCCTTCATTCAAAACTAAAACAATTGAATGAAATGAATTGAAAAATAAATTAAAAACTAAAACAATTAAATTGGAGTGAAAAAAAATAAAAAGAGTAAATTAGTACTTACAATTAGGATATGGAAATGCACAACATTAATTAATATACACATTAAACTTGTAATTAAACACTTTTCACAAAATACTAATTTAAAAAAATCACAAATAGATAGTGTGTAATATATGTGTTGTTTGTAGACTGATTGAAGATATAATGGAGAAAAGACTCTTTGAAATATTTTTACCAAGATTCTACACATTGTGTCTATATATATATATATATATATATATATATATATATATATATATATATATATATATATAATTACTAGTATATTTTTCAAATGTTTTTGCCATTAAGCATATATGCAATAAATGTTATATTATATTTTATATTTACTGAAAAATATGTTTTTATATTTAAAATATATAGGATGAAAACTTTAAAAAAATCACAAAAATATTATTCTCCAACAAAATTGATCATCAACTACGGTCTATCATATTCAAATAGTTGCATCTAAATTTGCATTCAAAGTTGAAATACTGCCAATCTTAACACTCAATAGTAAAGTTTCATTTCATTCGAACTACATACATAGTTTGCAATTTGCGATTCGAGATGCAATCAAACAACAATGTCATTTCGGTTCTCAACTTCGTCCTCGCAAAACTTATCGATTGTATGATAGAGTAAATATTTTCCAACAAAACAAGTCTATTCACAACCGAACACGCGATATGTTTTTTCTACTTTTAGTTATTTTTAATAGCTAACCTTCAATGGGAAACTTGTAATGTATGAAGGAGTCCTGGGTAATCTCTCGTTTTTTTCTGGTCTCGTCTAAGTTGTAATAGTGAGGTATGTAGTTGGAGACGAACGATCCGTCGTAGTCAACTTTTCTTGGCACGACAAGCTCGTAATCTTCAACATTTTCGGTGTAGAGACCTTCGAAAAATCAGATCTGTTATATATTCATGCGATAGAATTAAATATCAAATGTTCAAGGCTATTGAGTTGCTCACTTGGAGTTAGAGAACTGGAAAAGATTAATATGTATAACATAGGAATAAAAGTTCTAAATAGTCACATGGACATACTTGTGAAACCTTTATTATAGTATTTACAGATTTTTTTTATTTTTTTTTATTGAATTACAATCTGTTTCTCCAAAAAAACAAGTTTAGGGTTTCGGAGGTATTTTTGTAGTTTTAAATGCTTACCCAATAAGCTGCTTTTTGGGTAAGCATTTGAATTTGGGTAAGCTTTTTAATTCACGATGTTGATAAAAATTTTGACATAATAATTATTGACTGGATTATGTTCACATATATATTCAATGAGACCCCTTTTTATACACAGAATATTCAATCATAAAAAAATAATAGTCAAGATAGATTTATCATCGATAACAGTAATGTTGCCAACTTTTATCAATATAATTTTACACATTTCTTTTATTTAAATATGAACTAGTGTTTGTATTAAATACCATTATATTGCCATACCACTTTAATGACCGTCTTTTATTAACCTTTTTTTTCTCGCTTGCAGTGAGTGAAACTTTTTAATAGAATCCTAGTGAAAATTTTCTCTAGTTTTTGAAGAAGTTTAAATTGTTCTCCAGAAAGCAAAGCAAAGCCTAAAACCATTTTTAGTTTTATTGACTCTCTTTCTTTTTATTCTATTTTTTTCTAATTCGTAGTTAAAAATCACATACAATCCTAAATTTTCACCCTCCTAATTGAATCCTATTGAATTTTTTTTTGAGTTTTTGGAGAAGTTTAAATAGTTCTTCAGAAAGCAATTTATTTGTAAAGCAAAGAGAGTTGGCCCCTCTTAAAACCATTTTTGATTTTTCTGACTCTTTTTCTTTTACTCTATATTTTTCTAATGCGTAGGTAAAAATCACATACAGTCCTAAATTTTTACCCTCCTTCCATAAACCCCAATTTTGCAATAGTCACTTCAATAAATAAATCGTTTTTATCCAAATTCCTCAAGAAAAAATGGGTATTTTTCAGAAAATAGATTTTTTTGAACTTATAAAAAAGTTCAAATAGACAAGCCTATTTTTTTATTTTCTTGATCAGTTTTCATTCTATTCACATTTTTTTTCTAATTTCTGTAATGCGTAGTAAAAAATCACATTTGTACCAAAAACCAATATGTTACAATAATGAGTTTAGTAATAAAATCGTTTTTGATCTAAATTTCAGTTAGTTTTTTTTTGTTATAATATTTGTTAATCAGGACTATAATGCCTTATTTACAAAATTGATAGGTGCAAAAAAGAAATAATACAAAAAAATACAATAAATTGATTATAAAACGAAACATAGTTAAAATAAAATAAAATAATAATATTAATACAAAAATAATAACAACTGACTGTTAGAACAAATGATTTTTGTATTACTGTTATTTCAGTTAGTGAAAGCCAAATTAGTATTTTATACTAGAAACAGATTAAAACTTTTTAGAGCTTCAATGGAAGAGCTTAAATCCTTCTTCAATTCAATTTATATGGCAGCTAAAAATTACGTGCGATCCTAAATTTTCACCTTCCTTATTAATGTTTATCTATGTCTATTAATGTTTTGCAATAGTTATTTTCATAATTAAATTCTATTTCAAACTACTTTTACCTAGTAAAACGGACATGACTATATTGAACTTATGGAAAAGCCTAGATTTTTGTTAAAAAAAAACTAAATGATTTTAATTGCGAACATTGCTCTTGGATCACAATTTGGTGCACTTTTATTTATTACATGATTCAGGAAAACATGTACAACAAATAACTGATGCAGAAATATAGGAGTAAGATCAAAAATATATAAAACTATGGTATTATTTTATCCTTACACACACACATATATATATACATATATATATATATATATATATATATATATATATATATATATGTATATAAATATATATTTAAAAAAAATATTACACTTATTTGTTGCATTAAACTTTATTCATCAAACAAATACAACATTCAATATCGTTTAAGTTGTTAAACTTTTAAAGTAATTTTCCACAAGAAACATCTTGAGAGTATTCATATTTCGAATACGGTAAACAATAAATATGCAATTCCAAACAATTGAAAACAACACACAAAGTGTAGTTTAAATTTTCCGCAATACCAATTTTATAGTTTTGAAACTGTATATTGCTGTTGCTTTTAGAACGCCGATATCATAGTCGGAATACCTTCGTCAAAGGGTTGACATTCCATATTTTACTCGAGTTTCCGAAGAATGTTTCATGACAATGATTTACTCATACATACACCAAGTACTGAAGCAAATATATTTCTGCAGAGTCATATTTTATAAAATTTCGAATGATAATGTTATTCACGTGTATGCTTCAACGGCGAGATATTTCTTTGTAAAACTTTACGCTTCTTTATTCAATATCCTGTAAGAAGTTTTATTTGTGCATCCAGTCGTACATTCAGGAAGGTATTTGGAAAATTTTGTTCCAATATTCTATTGTTTACCTTCATCTAGAGTAGATTCTTATTAAATACATATTATAATTCGTTTTTTTACGTGTATACTTTATTTTTTTTTAAATTACAATCTTTATTATAATTGTTAAATAATCTAACATCTAGCAATAATGATAAATAATAACATAAATTTAAATAAATATGAGTACAAAGGATAGAATTTACATTATACGTTATAGTATACTTTAATGACCAGCTTTTTTGACAAATTTTACTCCTCCTTGATTAATATTATGTGAGAACTTTAGGTGCTAATTCTTGGATAAAATAGGTATGTTACAGTAATGCTATGTTATGGGTCTATTGGTCTATATTCGTATAAGTAGGTAGTAACAAATCGTCAAAAAGCTATGTATTTGTTGTGACATTAGGCGTTTTACACATAAAACCTAACTTCACGTACGTGTTACCAAGGAGACATCAGAAATATGTACTTATGATAAAATTGTTTTTTGACGTTTGTGCGTTTTGGAAGTTAGGTTTTTATGTGTAAAGCGCCTTATCGCACAACAAATACACATATTTATAACAATTTGTTACTATCAATTCATACGAATATGGACCCCTAAAAGAAATTTATCATAGCCACTACCATTTACCTATTTTATCCGAGAATTAGACATGATAAGAATAAAATATTGATATTAGTGCTTTAGTGCTTTCACTAAATGTTATGTTTTTTTCTGATAGATTTTTTTGATTCTGATATTTTTTTTTTAATTTCACATGATAATTCCTATGAGTTATTTGCCTTATGTCATTTACTCGCACACATACACACACACACTTTCAAACACATATAAATTTATCTGATAAATATTACATTGATATTTAGAGAATTACTTTAATAAGCGATTCTACTATTCTGTTTACATAAAGTTATAATATGTTTCTGATAGATGACCACTAGTTTAAAATATTGTTTAAACCAACTGAATATTGATCATGATTATTTTAAATTTTTACTTAAAAAATGTTTAACCTAGGAGTATACCATGGGAATTCGGTGTGATATACAATAATAACATGCTTCTATTTATAACAAGTTTAAGGAACCTCTTCGACTTCTAATATTAAGTTTTGTTAAGAAATTAATTGATGCCCTTTTTCATATAACAGCTTGCGATCTACAAATTTTTATATTTAATTTTTTTATATATTAAAAATATAAGTGTATAAGAAAATCTGTTATATATATATAACTGTATCTCAATCAGACAATATATCTGGTGTAAGAGATCACAGTAAATATTATTACAATTTATATACTAAAATTTTGCAAATATACACGTAAATACATAATATGCTTATACACACACATGCTTATTCAGATAAAAATTATAAACAATAATTATATATAATGAAAGAAAAAAAAAATTATCTCTAAATTCTAGAGTACTTTTTAACTCTGAGAATTTTACTTTTTGACTTTTTTAAGAATTGCTCAATATGACAATGAAGTCACGTAATTCTCAAATATAAAAAATAATCTGGACACTTTAATAAAGTCATAATCGCATATTTATTCATGGCCAATGTAATCACAATCTTAATGCAACAAATCTGATAATATTTTATAGACTTAAAATCACCTTTTTATTAATCAATCATGTAGGTATCATTCAATCTCCTACTATATTATTAACCATATTAATAATTATAAAAAATTAATTAATTTTTTTTATTCTCCACTATATTCAGCACATGCAACGAAATACCAATCCTTTTTATATAAAAGATACAAAGCTTACCTTATTTCCACTATACAATTAATTAGTATATGATTATACCGAAAAATCGCTATCAGTCTCGTCAGAGGTCCGTGATTCAATATTGAAAACTTGCATACTGACATCATCCATCAACTGTTGCTTCTCTATATCACGTGATCTCGATTTCGAGTACATAACTTGTAATTCTGCACGAGATGTCTTTTTTTTCTTCCTGGTTTGATAACTATAGTCCAGGTCGCTACTGGACGCAGACGAATAAGGATAGTGTTTTCGCCTGTCTTTTCGTCTCTGTTTTTTCTCAGCATAAGTAGGATCATCTGAAGAATCTATCACATCACTGACATCGCTCAGATCACCTGGGTAAATGATGATTAGAGTTAAATTAGCAATCAAGAGCCATAAAAACCCTTTACATTCCAAGCCTTCTGTCTTTTTTGCCACTTTTTAAGTGACATTTGACATTGGAGCGGAAAGGGTTAAATATATAAAATGTATGAAAAGTAAATTTAGTGAAAGTATTTTATATTCATATAATGTGACATAACAATTTAAAGCCAAGATGTCTATTATTAGCAAAAGCTTTGATTGAGATCTGTTCTGTCAGTAGAACATTTTGACCGGAATATTTGAGCTAAGCAAATATTTGCTAAGAAATTACCATCTACAGCACCATTATATTTAATCTAGATATAAATAACTTTCATCTGAATTTATATGGAACTCGTAGTTATTAAACGTAGCTTTAAATTTAGATGCAACATATAGTTTTGCAACTTCCGTACAAAACTCTGTGTAAAAGTTGTACAAACTCGCCGTAACGTAGTCCAAAACTTTTGTTCAAAGTTATATAAAGGGAATTGAGATATGGTAAATATTTCTTGCTTATGAATTTTAGAATATTAATACTACTTAAAACGGAATATAAACGAGACGATACACGTGGTATATTATTTGAATATTTGTTTAAAAATATATATGGTACTGGGTGATTTGGTATTTTTTAACTTCTTGTAGGGTAAATTATAGTAATCGCAAAAAAAATCGGAAATGAAAATGTATACATATCTTAACGCTTCAGAGGTTTCTGAACATTTTGGCATACCGTAGAAAAAATTGATGTATGTGTGTGTGTGTGTGTGTGTGTGTTCAGATACAAATTTGCATCGACGTTGTCGGGAACACGGTTTAACCAATTTGAATAATTCAGAAAATAATCGTTTCTTATTAAGAGGGAGACGTGCTGATTAGTTTTTCGTCAAGGCAGGTCCAGCTGTTTTGAAGATACGGGGCAAAAAGTACCGAAAACGGTAACAGTTTTTAAGGAAACGGAGCGTACGATTCTAATATTTAAAAAAAAATTACTTGTATTGACAAAATGAAAAACTGATTAAATTTTTGGGAAGGCTAGCGGTTTCAGAGATCGAGTAAAAAAAGTAACAAAAAAATTGAATTTGGCGGTCAAAAATGATTATTAGACATATGCACATCAGATATTTTAGAGATTTTAATAAGTATAAATTTTGTTTACATTTTTACAGGTTCTGTCACATTTTTTGTCCGTTAGATTACGATGCGGCGCTTACGCGCTTTGATATTTTGTGTCTATGGAGTTAAAGCAGCGCAATCCATTTGAAAAAAATTCAAAATTTCCAAAATACTTCAAAATATAAAAAAAATAATTTTTTTAAAAAAATCAATTTTCTCCAAAAATTTCAAAATTTCCAAAAATCTTTTAAGCTTAAAAAAAAATCTTTTGTAAAATACAAAATTTAGGTACGGGAAATATCAGCAATTTGCCTCAAGGCACGATGCTAAACTCTACTAGTTTAAAACTTAACTACCGTGTTAAAAAATTGTAGTGATAATAGTGGACAGATATTTTAACGATTTTTCTGTATTTATTATCAAATTACCGTAAGAGATAGGATCCAGGCAAATAGTGCATTTATTGTGCAAGTCCCCGAAACAACTTTCGCAGAAAACTCCGATGCAGGCGGGAGTCGCGCATCGTATGAAAGTCTCGCCTTTGCGCTCAACGGATGCGCACACCAGGCAGGATACTTGTTTTTTATCATCGAGAAAAAAACGGATCACAGGAATGTTGATCAATTTGGCTCGCACCATTTCCACGAATGTCACTTTATCCACTCCTGATTTACCTGAGAAAAATGAGTAAATGAATAGAGAACATTGGATAGTAAAGAATAATACCATTACATGTTCTATAAGCTGTATCAAGCACTTATTACTACTAAAAAACATTATTAGTAGACAATCCATTAATTACATTTTTTACTATCTACCAAGAGGCGTTCTTTAATCACGTGATCAATTTTTTAAGTATTTTTGGACGCCTCCTCTTTCTTGGTGATACGTGGTAGTATTCAAAATTGCCTCCCTCTCCCATCAAACATAACGTATTTTTTTAGTTACGAGAAAAAGTTGTATTTTTTTATTATTTTTTGAAAATGTTTGTATTTAAAAAAATCAGGTAAAAATTAAATATACGTGATATATTACTATACCCTTCCTTTCCCCACTCGTGATTTATATTTAACCCTCCCTCTCCCCCTAAAAACCTTACGTGATAAATGACGCCCCCTAAGAACATTATTAGTAAACAATCTTTAGCATCAGAAATATAGTTTATTTTTAATAATAAACGCGATTAGAATATCAAGATTTACTCGGATCAATGCCACGAAAGCAATTTTTGCCTCAGAAGTGAAAACCGGGGCCACTACTGCTTGATATCAGGCTGTTTCCCATCGATCCTGGTTTATCCAATTGAAATCTCATATCTCTAACCTAACTAGATACCCTTAGACCAAATTAATACCTAGTTTTGGTTTTATACAACACATTAAATACACTTCTTATTACTGAGAACATTATTAGTAGACAATCCTTTCTATCAGAGGTATAGTTTATTTTTACTACTGAACACGATTAGAATATCAAGATTAACTGTGATATTGCATCAATGCCAGAAAATGTTATTTTTGCCTGATAAGTGAAAACCGATGCCACTACTGCTTGATATTAGGTTGTCCGTGGCAGGCTTCAAACCTGGGATATCTGATTGATATTTTGATATATTCAAAGATTTAGATTATTTTTAATACTGAACTCTAGAAAACTCAAGATTGATTATTGGAATGTTGCCCAAATGCTACGAAAGGGCTATTATTGCCTGACAAGTAAAAAAACCGATGCCACTACTGCTTGATATCAAATTGTCCATGGCAGGTGACAAACCTGAGACAGACTTTTAGTTTAGGCCAATCCATTAATTACACTTCTTATTACTAAGAACATTATTATTGGTGAAAACCGATGCCACTACTGCTTGATATCAGGTTGTGTGTGGCAGGTATCAAACCTGGGACATCCGATTGAAATTTTATAGCTCTATCCTGATAAGATACCTTAGACCCTAAGTAATACCTTCTTTTGTTAAAGCATATGAGACAAAACACAGAATATTACCTATTTCTATATGTCTAATATTTTCGAAATTCGTTAACACACTTGCCATACTTTTGCATTGTCATTTGAATATATGAAAGGTAATTCATGTCTAGTTTAAGTGTTCTAGCTCATGCTAACACAATAACTTAGTATTGATCGTGATAAGCATTTTTACACGAAATTATAGATCAGAAACATGTTTCCTGGTGGTAGATATTTTCACAGAGTGGAAATCTCCAACATTATTATATGGGCACAAATGCCATTACAAAAATGTGTAATAGAATAAAAATATTTTCTCTATTTGGACCGAATAATTTTTCGTGTTCTATATTCAACAAATAATACTAAGCCATTTGTGAAACACGTACGCACGTAATCTTTATTGGAATCTCTTGTTTCCGGAAAATGGTAATAATTTATTACTAATTATATCTTATTGATCCCACAGTATAAAATTAGTTGACCAAAAATGAATTGAATTGATTCACATAAAATTATATAATAGCAACTTGTTCTTAGATTAATAGTATTCAGATTACTTCAAATGCACCATAATAATATTACATCACCAAACAACAATATATTGAAGTTTTGGTAACAAGATACTTGTTTAAAACTTATATTTATCACTGATATTAAAACGGTTTTATATATTTTTGTTAGTTTATTTATCTATCATCAGTTTATTTACTAATTTAGCAAGGCATGCAATACTTAATTTTCCTTATATTTATACTAAATTTGTCAAAATTTATTGAATTTATAATATTATCTAGTATGTGCATATTAGAGTGGTCCTTAATATAGACATTTTTGAATTTCCTTGCTCACAAGAGCTCAAATGGTTCCATATTTATAAAAAACAATTTTCTGAAAGTTTTATCTCTTAATATTAACTTTTAGATAGTGCGCAATTCAATCAAACTTTGTATAAAAATAGCATAGAAAAAATTTTGAAAATTAATAAAAAATGAATTAAAAATGAAAATTCCTGTCATTTTTTATTAAAAATTTGACGCTCAGCAAAATTTTTGAAAACTTTTTCATGCTATTTTCATACAAATTTTTGATTGAATTGCGCTCTATCTAAAAGACAATGTCTTTTATCAATTTGGAATCATTTGAGCCCTTGGGAGCAAAGAAATTCGAAAATGTCCATATTAAGGAACAAACTAGTCCATATATATATGTAATACGTTACGTTAAATATATTCAACAAACTGAAACAGAATATTTGTTATTTTAACTTAAAATTAATTTAATACGTTTTAATACCATTTAATGATACGAATACAACTACTCGTCTGTTTTCTAGAAGAACAATAATGAAAAGAGTTCTACTTAAAATTAAAACTTTATTTACATATTTAAAACATGTCTAGTAAAATCACAATTACTTTTGAAATTAACTTATCCAAATCCGTGCAATTATAATTGATCATTATTTTTATCATCTATTGGTGCTTCAAATTGTATAAAGCCATTCCATTCAACCACGTCTCGTGAGTTGTAAAAGCGGTTAAACTAACTTTATATAACAAAATGGAAACGCATTTCTCGATTTTCCACTCAAAGTGGAATTGCTTCGATAGTTAGTAGTAACCTGACGGTCTTATGGTAACTGGATAAGTTTTCAGCGGGAAACTAACTATCCTCCATTTATATACTCCTTTGCCTTTTAATGAAAAGGGAAGCGAAAACGTGAAACTCAAGTTTAGAAATCAATTAAATTGCAGACTCAATCGTATAAACTGTTCTAATTAGAGGTATCATCGATGACATATTGATGCAGACATTATGATGTATCTAGAATATATTTAATATTGAAAATATTAAATAATTAATATATTTAGTCTAACCGTGCAACTTTTGATGTGGGAATATGTATGTAAGTTTTCGATAAGTTTATTAGTAATTTCAATTATTCGTATGAACTAACATTTCGCTCACTCGTAAAAAATTTAATAAACATACTATAGCAACGATATGAATGAAGTGTTTTCATTTAGCCAAATTATACCATCTTTTCCAAATTTTCAACTTCGATTTGCCCAACCATTTACTATTTCATCAAAAGCGCATTATCTATTTATTCAAACAAACTCGTTACCTGAAAGTTCTTACTAGAAACTTTCAAGTTCCGATCTAGTCGAATATAATTCATCCATCTGGCATATGCAAAGTACGAGTACCTTTACTAAAACGGGTCCTTAGTTGACGTCTGGTGAACGTTAGGAAGTTTCCCCTGGATCGTATAATGTGGTTGTAGAGCCACACTGCTCGCTGACGTGCCCTTTGGGGATGATAATTAGCCATCACGATCTATGGGAAAAACAATTTGTGGTAAATCTAAAGATCGATTTTAATTGGAAATAGATAATTTACTTTGGATTACAGAGACCTAAATTTTCAGGAATATGTCAATCAATGGTCGAGATTTTTAGGTACGATTTTTTAATCGATTTTTTTATCATGCCTATGTAATTTCGTGCTTAGACGATTTGGAGTTGGAAAGAAAAATTTTGAATGATTAGAATTCAATTCATAAAGATTGAGTTTAGCTTGCGTTAAAATGTTAGTGAGATTGTTGTTAATAAAAAATTTCATTATTGTATCAGCTGTAGTTAATGAACTATGAACGTTAAAATAATTTCTGGGGATTTCGAATATTTTTAGATGTTCAGTTATGCTTTGTTTAGGTGATTGTTCGGAACATCGTATTGATAAGAACGTGTTTTTTCACTGATTGTTTTGATTGAATTTTAAATGCGTCAACTTTTAATAATTTTTTATTTATTTATTTATTTCTCATAACCAATCTGAACCTTGGGTTCACAGTTCCGACTAGGACACCGAGGAGTGCGGATCGTTTAAAGATAAATAAAACTAGTGTTATATACCTGAGTAATAGAAATATTGAAGGCAGTTCTATGGATTATAAACCATTCGAACCGGGTGGATTACCGGTTTCGACAGGTATAGATAAGAGGATTAACAGCTCGGAAATCGAGACAGGTAGTCAAATAGTCAGGTCGATGAATATTATTAACGATGAGGAAATTTATATTGATGATGAAATGAATAGTGATAAGTCAGAGTTTTACGAATGTGATTACGAGCAACCTAATAACGGAGGTAATGAAGTGCAAAATTCAGCTAATAATCCGAGCAGTTCGAAAAATATAGTTAAGATAAATATCACAAATTTGGATAAGAATAAAGATATTAAATATAAATCAGATAAAAAATTCAAACGTAATTCGAATAAAAAGAAGTTCAATATATCGGAAGAATTAATTAAAAAAATTGTAAAAATCGAAACAAAGGATGGTGAAGTGTTAGTGTTAAATAATAATAAAAATAAAGAAACCCCAAGTTGTGATGCGAGTGTAAATAACAAAAGTTGGAGCGAAATGATAGAAGAAGAAACCATTGCAAATAATGAAGAAAATAACTTTTATAATTCGAATGATGAAGGACCATATACAATATTTGCCGAAGCAATTGACAATAACATTGGAAGATTTCACAATCTAGCATTGGGAAGAATGTTATTCAAACAAGAACCAAACATAAGTAAAAATATCATAAATATAACAAAAATTGGAAAAAATAAAATCAAATTATTATTTAAAAATTACACGTATGCAAATAAACTAATAAAAGAAAAAATTCTTGAAAAATTCAAAATAAGAACGTATATTCCGAAACACAAATTATATAGAAGCGGAATTATTTTCAATGTTGATCCGGACATGGATGAGCAGGAAATTAAGGAAGTGATCAGATCAGATATTGAAGTAGTAGACATCAAATGTATTAAAAAAAGAAATGTAGATAAGCAAAATCTAAAAAGTCAAGCGGTTAAACTGGTATTCAGAGGAAACTACTTGCCAGAAGTTATATCAATGTATTCTGTTAGATGTCCTGTTAGTCCATATATTCAATCAGTGATACAATGTCATAATTGCTGGCGGTTTGGACATATAAAAATGAATTGTAAGAGCAAAATAAGATGTAAAAATTGTGCAGCTGAACACTCCCACGAACAATGTCATATCGCCACAGAGTTTGAGTGTACTTTATGTCGAGAAAAGCACCAGGCAAATAACAAAGAATGTAAATTCTTTAAACTAAATAAGGAAATAAAAGAAATAATGGCTCTTCACAATATATCATATTTAGAAGCAAAAAGGATGATTCAGAAGAATCGATATGTGGATGCAGTTAAAAGCAACCCATACAATCTGGAATATAACTCATCATTCCCAAAACTAAGGAGTAATATAATTATGAACAACTATAATAATAAATATGAGATATTAAATACATTAGAAGAACAAGAATTAAATATCGAAAAAGACAGATTAATGGTAATTAAAAAACCAAGAAATATTATAGAAAAACGCCGATCAGAATACTTGAGACATATCGGCCGAAGTAATAAAGAACAAGTATCTCAAAAGAAAACCCAGGAATTCGATGTCATGGACAGTAATAAAACGAATAAGATTGAAGAAAATAAAAGACAACTAAATCACTTCATAGAACTGGCAATGAAGTTAAGGGAAAAAATAGAATCTGAGAGAAACAAAGATTGCAAAGAATTAGAGGAAATTATATATAATCTGAAATACGATATCCACACCATTGGTAAATATTTAAACCAGGCTAATAAAACAGATAAAGGCATAAGTAATGTAAGTCAAGTAAATAACAAAGGATGTGAGGATAATTCTAACGGAAGGTAGAAGATATAGAAGACTCCCTTTAGATAGCATCTGCAAATTAAAAACCAATAAACAAACATGGACAATTTTAATATACTTCAACTAAATTGTAGGTCATTACTAGCAAACAAAGAAAGCATAGAAAGCCTGATGTACCATAAGAAAATTCATATTGCTGCTCTAACAGAAACTTGGCTGAAACAAGGACAAAAATTTAACTTCAAAGATTATAAAATATTTCGAAGTGACAGACAGGATGGTTATGGTGGCTCAGCCATACTGATCAGAAACAGTATTATCTGTGAGGAATTCAAACATTCTCAGAACAACCGGGATATCCAAATGACTGCTGTTATAATTAAATCGACTACCCCCTTTTGCGTGGTATCCATATATTGCTCACCTCAAGCCACAAAGGATTTATATTTAATCCGAAATCTTATTGAACAAATTCCAGTTAGACTAATCGTCACCGGAGATTTCAATAGTAAACACATAGCATGGGGAAACGAAATAATAGACAGTGGAGGTGCTATAATGTACGATATTGTAGATAGTCTTAACTTAGTTGTCTTGAATGATGGAACTCATACGACTATACAGACTATTAAGAAAAAATCTTCCGCCATTGATCTATCCTTTTGCTCGACATCTATTCATGACAGGATTCATTGGAGTGTAATTCCTGAAAATGTTGGTTCTGACCATTTACCAATTATAATAAAGTTGCATTTCAAATTTAATACAAGGATGCGTTGGTATCCCGGTAGAAAATGGAACACTAAACAAGCAAATTGGGAAAAATATGGATCAGAGATTGAAGATATTCTGGAGACCTCAACAATTCCTTCGAACTGCGAAGAAAAGTATAAGTTTATCCAAGATACCATAAATAAGGCGGCAGCAAAACACATTAAACAATATAAAGTATCGGATACCTTTAAACCGGCCATATGGTGGGACAATGACTGTGAGATCCAAACAAGAAGAAGAAACGAAGCCTTTAAGAAACTAAGAAATGAATTTAACTACGAAAATTACCTGAGTCTACAAAAAGTAATAGCACAAACTAAACGACTGTTTAAAACAAAGAAAAGAGAAAAATGGCGTGAGTTAATAAATTCGTTCAATATGAATACAAATATTAACAAAATTTGGAACACTATCAAAAATTGAATAATAAAAATAATAGACAGAACCAACATCATCAAATGAACGATGACTTTTACGAGGCAATTCTTAAGACCCATACTCCCGATTTTGTTCCTGGACCTGCCCTATTTAATCAAGAACGGCCGGAAGACTGGATTGATGACAATGAACACGAAGAAATTAATGGACGCATCAAATATGAGGAACTTGAACTGGCGCTAAAGGAGAAAAAAGACAGCTCTCCGGGATTCGACAACATAACATATATCATGATTAACAGAAGCCCTAAAGCATTAAAAAACCTAATAATTGAGATATTCAATTATATATTGCTTTCAAACTGGATTCCAGAAGAGTGGAAAAGAGCGGTATTAGTTCCCATACTAAAGCCACAAAAAGATCCTGGTGATTATAAGTCTTATAGACCAATAATGTTACTACCTTGCCTTTCAAAAATATTTGAAAGTATTCTAAAAAAGAGATTAGAATGGTATATAGAAAAGAATACAATATTAAATAAATATCAATTCGGTTTCAGGAGAGGAAAAGGCACGATTGATTTACTCAGCGAACTCCTTGTGGATCTATATGGCGCGTTGACAGAAAACAAATATGTTCTATTAGTTACGACAGATGTTGAAAAAGCCTATGATCATGTAGATCACCAAATACTCAAAAATAAATTAACAAAAATAAATATTCCAAACAAAATTACTAACACTATTATGTCACTTCTATCCGATAGAAAGATTTATGTTAGAAACCAGAATCGACTCATAGGTCCAAGAATAACTTTTAATGGTATCCCTCAAGGCTCGATTTTAAGTCCAATATTATTTAACATCTATACGTCGGATTTCATAGAGACAGAAGGGACAAAAGTGAAAAAATTACAATATGCAGATGATTTAGTCATGTATATTTCTTCGCGATCATTACAGGAATGTAGTGATGAAATGAACAGCTCTTTAAGAAAAGATTTAGAATGGATGCGGGACAATAAACTCACACTTGAACCTCAAAAATCTAAATGCATTCTATTCACTAGGCATAGGCTCCCAAGAAATTACATCAGTATAAATATAGACTCGATTCAAATTAAAATATTGGAGAACATCAAAATTTTAGGAATGATATTGGATACAAAATTATCCTTTAACAAACACGTTAATGAAATGTTGGCTAAATGTGAAAAAGGAATTAATATCCTAAAACGAGTAACTGGCACCACTTGGGGTGCACATCCCAATATCTGTCTCTCGTTTTACAAAGCCGTTATTAGACCCCATTTCGATTACGGATGTCAAATTTATGGAGGAAGTTCTAAAGGGATAATGGATAGACTAAATAGAATACAATATGCAGCGTTAAGAATATGCTTGGGAGCACTGAAGTCGACACCTACAAATTCGTTGTTGGCTGAAGCTGCAGAAGCTCCTTTAGAGATAAGAAGACAGGTTATAACTAATAGGTTTTTGATTAAAAAATTTAATTATGATCATGCATGGATACACAACTGTTTAGAGCCACTTGCAGTTCTGCATTTTGAAAATAGATTCTGGCACAAAAAACCAATACCACCTTTAATTGCTGGGTTCCATACACTTAAACCACTAGAAGAAGAAATGATGGTAAATAACAGATTAACATACTTCACTATGTCTTGGAAAGGCACGTTACCTAAAAAGTACATACATTTATCAGATGATTTTGATAATGAAAAGAAGATAGACAAGAAATTAATAAATCTGAAACTGAACAACTTAATGCATTCAAGATGGAAAAATTTTATTCAAATATATACCGACGGTTCAAAGACAGATAATGGGGTTGGATGCGCAGTTTGGATCCCAAGTCAAAACAAACAACTTCAAATTAAAATGCCCGATTGGGCTACAATATTCACGGCGGAAGTGATGGCCATTAATGGAGCATTAGACCTAATCAGGAAACATAAATTGAAAAAAGTTATAATTTTGTCAGATAGTAAATCTGCTTTACATGCTTTAAATATACCTAAATATTTTGGCAATCCACTAATTTTCGACAGTATTAGAAAGATAGAAGATTTAATTAAACAGAAGCATAATATCGAATTAATATGGATAAGAGGACATGCGAATATCATCGGAAATGAGATCGCGGATGGGCTGGCCAAAGATGCACATAGCACACCCTCGATTGTAAATAAAATTCCTGCAGTAGACCTTAAAGGAATTGTTACAAAAAATGGAATGTCTCAATGGCAAAAGGTATTCGATCAAGACTCACGTTTGAAAGGAAGACTTTACCAACCGTGTAACCCGAAGGTATCGAGAAGGACATGGTTTCAAAATATTAAATGGAATAGGAGAGAAATAACAACAATCTGTAGACTAAGGCTATCACACACAAGGAATAACAGTCATCTATTCAGAATCGGTATCAAAGAAGACCCATTTTGTGCTTGTAGTATCATATTAGACACATTGGACCACATATTTTGGAATTGCAAATTATATAAAAATGAACGGAAGAAATTATATAAAAGACTACAACAGCTAAAAGTACAATTTCCAATAAATGCAAGACACATTATTAGTGAGAGTAATATAGGAATATATAGAGTGTTGCTGGATTTCATGAATGAGTGCAATATAAAATTGTAGTGACTTATAGAAATCAAGTTAATGAAGATATGTTATTAATAATTTTTCTCGTTTTTTATATATTCATACAGAAGAAATATTTTGTAATGTATAGTATTGTATTTTATAATATGTATTCAATGGATATTGGCTAAAATGTTTGGATAAAACGAGGCCATTTTAATAAAAATAAAAAAAAAAAAAAAAAAAAAAAAAAACCTTGGGTTCAATAGGGTTATTTGCTGTTGGGTACAAGGCATTTAGAAATTTCCCTAGTGAGGAATTTCCTTACATAAATATATTGATTGTTAATTTTTGATGAAACTTACAAACACAAGTTGAAGCATGTTTTTAAAGGAGGGCATCTTAAAGCCGACCAATTTCGATAATTTCAAATGTATAGTTTGAAAAGGTCCTAATACTTGAAAACTTGGGCATTTAACATGTGTGACTCAATAAGTCCACATGACACGACTATCTGAATAAGAAAAAACTCTATGCTAAATGGATGCCGCGCGAACTCACATATGACCAAATTTAAAGTGTTAATGAGACAATTAACAATTAATTATTATATCATTATTTTTTATTGCGATTCTAGACATGTTATTCATGATTACGCATGCAATTTAAAATTAACCACAACGACCAAAAAATAATCACATTTTTACCAAAGTTCTAGATTGCAACTAAAAGCTTATCATTTTCACTGCGTGAGAATTTTTTTTCTCATTTTTTATGCCTGTTACACTCCAATTTTTCCCGACGTTGAGTTCTGGGACACTTTATATATATATATATATATATATAATATTAGGGTGATTCTCCATTTGGATGTTTTCAAATTTCCTTACTTTTAGGAGCTGAATTGCTCCAAAATTGATATAAAAAATATCCTCTGATAGGTTTAGCTCATAATATTAACTTTAAGATTGCCTGCACTTCAACCGATGTCTTTTATAGAAATAACATGGGCAAAATTCCATTTGTTTTATAGAATTTTATAACTTAGCGACAAGTGAATCAAAATTTTGAGAATAACATTGAATTTGCTTATTTTGATCATAAATCAAAATTTACAAGAAAAATTTGATATATTTCATAAAATAAGTTTTTACTCAGGAAGAAAAACTAAGAAATTTTAGTTGGAATGCGGCCTATATGCAAGTTAAAATTAGGAGCTAAAACTTTCAGGGATTTTTTTTTATCAATTTGGAAGCATATGAGCCTCTTTTTATTCAATTTAATATGAACTTTTATGAACAAATAGAAAAATGAATATATAAAGTAACTATCTATTAAAAATATAAAATAAAAAGCTACTGTCGTTAGTGATTTTTATGTGAATAATATATGTGATATATCTTATAATAATTTTAATAATTTATGAAGGTCCTTCATGGTTCTAATTCTAAATAACATACAGTTTTGTGTTATCTATATTTTACTATTTTCAAACAAAATCCTCATACATAATATCGATAATAATATAGTCATTAATGACGAAAATCTTGAAGATCTTTATTATTTCCAGTTATGAAAGAAATGACTACAGTAAAAAAATAAATAACTGCAGTAAATGTGAATAGCAATATAATAATATAATTAATGAAAGCCTCTGAGAAAAATATAATAAAGAATTTAGTATTTCAAAAAACAGAAAAATTTTGTTTTCGCGTTGTAAGTTTGGGATTTCTATTAGAAATTCCTTAAACATAATTGAAAACTATATTTTCATTAAATATCGGTATGTTTTTTAAACTTGAAATTTCCTAAATTATACGAAAGATTTTTTAATATATGAGTTTTTCCCGTTTCGTGAGGTTGATTTGAATGTATTCAACACTGATCAATCAATATTTAACCCAATTTGCACGGAAAGGGTACTTGGTTTGAGCTTTACAACTATGTACAAAAATTTATTGTAAAATTACTACTTTGAAAAATTGAGTTGTTATTGCGTCAAGTCAAAAGACTTATGACACAAAGTAGAAATTTGATGAGAAATTATATTTGCGAAAGAGAAAGTAAAATTGTACATATAAAAATACTGATCAGAATACGATATAACTAGTGGGGTGCATGGCATCGTGCCTTAAGGCAAATTGCTGAAACTTCCTGTACCGTAATTAAAAATTTTTGTAGAGAACGCAAAAAAAATTACACAAAATGTGTACACATTATTAAATTTTCACACACACACAAACATCCATTTTTTCTAAGGTATGCATTATTTCAGAAATCTTTGAAACGTAAAGATATATAAAAATTTTCATTTTCGATTTTTTTGCGATTACTATAACTTACCCTACCGGAAGTTAAAAATGTCGTGTAAAGGATAGAAAGTAAAAATGTTGTAAGTTGTAAGTATCTAAATAATGCTCTAAGTTAGCAAGCTTATGACAATTTTCTATTACCTGCCGTAATCTCAAGCCGTACGGTTCAAATATTGCCAATAACCAGCAAATGACGATCAATGACACTATCTGCACGTATCTGTCTATGTCAGGCGGAACCGGATCGGGCAGGCAGGGCGTAGGGTCCAGGTTAAACTTCGAAGTTATCGGCGTGAAAGCTTTAATAATGCCCCTCAACAGATCTCCCACTATGCCTGAATAAACGGAAACAAAACAAAATATTTTTAGGACATTGGGAAATCGATTTACTTCAGTAGAAAATGAATTAAATATAGTAGTCCAGTCATTCAAGCTTAAATTAGGTAAGAATATCGGAATTCAAGATACCCAGCTGTAAGTCTGTGAATACTTGTATACTGACATTTAAAAGTTGTCTCAAAACCTACACATCGTACGTACACCCCGCCATATTCGAGACACTTTTAAATGTCAATATACAAGTATTTACAGACTTAAAGCTGAGTATCTCAATTCCAAGATGAACTTACTATAATGACTGGTCTATTAGAAATAAATTTATTTACACATTTCACATCTTATATTAACAATTAGCTTATGGAATTATTATAATAAAATTATTATTATTATTATGAAATTATGAGAATTTTTTTAAATGCAAAATAATGAGTCATCACTAATAATTGATAGGATTGAATGCACGTGGTTGTAATTAAAAATATTAAATGCATGTTAATCGATTAAATGATTAATTGTTGTTCGAGTAATAATTAAAACTAATTAATTTAGTTGAGTAGTGTTGTCTATAGGACATCTTAATCTTGTATTTTCTGAGAATGCAACCCATCGGTCAAACACTCTTCTATTTCATAAGTACACTATATATATATATATATATATATATATATATATATATATATATCTATATATATATATATATATATATATATATATATATATATATATATATATTAGACACGTATATCCTTTATTGTTGGTCTGTATATGTTGTAGCAATGCCCACGAAAGGCGATTTTTATTTGAGATTATATTTGATATATATCACATCAAGTGAAATTTTAATATCTCACTGCTTGATATCGAGTTGACAGACGTTGGGATCAAATCAGAGACTAGTTTATGTTAGTTCACGTTCTTACCATTAGAACTCGATGGACTCAATGAATAATAAATTGGTACAAAAATTAATATAATATTACATTATGTGGTTAACATTATTATTATTTTTTTTTAATTCAATATTTATTACAACTGTTAAATAATTAACCTCTAGTGATATTCATAAATAATAACATAAATTTAAATAAATGAGAGTGTAAAGGATAGAGTTTACATGAAAATAATATCCGTAATATGATGATTTAATATAAAATAGAAGCAAATAATAATAAAAATAAAATTAATAAATAATATAAATAAAATTTCTGAATAATACTAGAAAAATAATAAAATATAACAAAATAACAATCATAGAAATAGTAAGATATTGATAATAATAATAATAATAATAATAATAAAATTGTTTTTCCGCCTAATTACAAATTAGTTTTTCCATATATGACACATATAATATACACTATATTATCTCCAGTTATGAAAGAAATGACTGCAGTAAAAAAAATAATAACTGCATTAAATATATTGCATAATAATATAAAAAATTATAGCCTTTAATAAAAATATAATAAACAATATAGTATTTCAAAATACACAAAAATGTTGTTTTCATTTTGTAAGTTTGAGATTATTATTAGATAATTATTATATATCATTGAAGACTATAATTTCAACTTAAATTTTCCTAAATAGTACGCTTATGAACTATTATTTTATTAAACATACTAAAATTTAAATTTCCTAATATAGTAAGGTTTCATAAGTAGTATTTTTAGAAATTAAAAGGAAATCTATGGCGTTTGTTGCATCTTTATTAAAAAAAATGGTTTTGTTTAATTACAAGCATGAATCGTCAAATCAAATATTAAATTATTTATGTCATAATATACCTTTAGCGTTTAAAATCATTTATTATTATTCATTATTGTTAAAATATTTAGCGAAACAATATGTATAATAATTTTAATTTTGTGTTGACATTTTTGATGGCAATGCAAATAAAATTATGGAATGGTAAATTATATGTACAGTAATTTGCATAATAATATTATGTGTACTGTAATATTTTAACAGATAATAATTATGGATTGTTTTTTGCTTTGAAATTGAAATTATACACGGTGAATATAATGTTACCAAAATTACGTTCATTGGGTTCGAAAATGAATATTTTATTTTCAAACTATATATAAATTTGCTTGATTAAATATTATAGTTCCACTAGATTTTTCAAGAATTATTCATTAATTTCTTAATTATACTTTAAAATTAGTTTCTGAAGTTTGATAAAATAATATTTGAATTGTAGAAGTAGAGCATAGCATACATTTTAAAATATTTAGATTAATTAAAGCCTGGGTATTTTTTACTACGACTAAAAATTATTAGCTTGAAAATTTTATTATTAACTCTTTGAATCAACAAATATATTTTTGTTTAATTTGTGAACTTCCAGATAGGAAAGTTTGTTTTTATTCGGATTTTGATAATTCTATGTAGAATTTGTCAAAGGAAATTTTTAAGATTTGATGAACGATAAAACTATAGTAATATTGTAGAAATAAATGACAAAAATTACAAAACACTAATTATCATTGTTTGACATTGAAAACATTTGAATTGTCATCTGCTGAAATGTCAATTCACTTGAAATTTGAATTTAGCTGAAATTATAAGCCTTGATGATATTAGAATATAACATTTAAGAAAAATGTAGTATCTACATTATTATTGCCCAAGAGCAGCTGACGTGTGCCAGAAATTAAAATAATATAACATACAGTCAACAGTATATGTTGGCAGATGAAATTATATAATTTAGTTTAATAAATAACGCAGTAAGTCCAAACTTGCATATACATTATTTTTTTAAACTTATGCATGTCGCATTTTGATTTACTTTACTAAATTATTTAACAATACAAAAAAATATTTCTTTTTATTAAAAAAAATGATGTAGAATTTTGTTTCATGTATCAAAAATTCTTTTGATTAGTATTGGATATGAAATATTCAGCAAGTTGATCGTAGATTGAAGAGTGCTCATACGAACTAGATTTTACAAATTAATTCGCCTAAGATTTGAACATAGGCCATAACGTTAATTAAATTTGTGAGAAAAATGTACTTTAGAAATTATAATTGCTAAAAAACAACTGATATATCGTACAAGATTATGAAAATTATAGACTAAATTATTGAAGCAATTATGTTGTGTGGGAAAATCAAGTGTGATATTGTTCTTTTACCGCAGATACTATCTTACTTTTTAGAATTTTATACAATGCTCATGCTAAGACCATAAATGAATCACAAAGGCAGGACATCAAATAGGATATTAAAAATGTATAGGATAGGATATTGAAAAATTTGGAAATTTTGAATTGTAGACGTGGATACAGGACAACGTCTGTTGGGTCATCTAGTACATATATATATATATATATATATATATATATTCTGTTATTTACCCAATGTCATTTATCTCACCTTCTCCATTCACAGTTGCTCCTGCGACATCAGGCATTTCGATAGGGCTTTGACTACGCCCATGATATCGAATGTTAGCCAAAAGCCAATAAAGCGTGTAGTCAGCTAACATTTGGGCACACAATTTAAATGACATTATTAGTAGAAATATCATTGACTTGGTCAATTTTACACGTTCCTCTTTCAATAATCTGCACGAATTGAGCGCTATATACTTGTTCCTTTCGCGACGATTCAGGGGAAATACAGTTTCTTTGTCTTGTTTGGCCCGGACGAAGTCGATGTCACGTAGGTAGTCGGTGATATATCTATAATAAAGATAAAATATCAAAAGTTTCTAGAATAAATGTATTATAATTATAAATCATTATTTAAGACATTAAATTATTAGTAGTTAACATATAAGGTGACCTTTTTTTGTGCGAAATCCGGGACGGAATGTTATGTAGAGAATGTCAGGGGGTGTGTTGGGCGTTGGTGAGCTAAAAACTTATATGCACATTTTTTGGTTCAAATTTTCTAGTTGAAATATATTTTAAACAATATCGGCAATCGAACTATTTTTAAAAATCCGGGACAAAACACTTAAAACCGGGACAAATATGGCCTTTAAAAAAAAACCGGGACGCAAGGCGGAAAATCGGGACATATGGTCACCTTATAACATATCACTTGTGGTAAATAAACTATGTATTTTTTAGAAATTTACATTTCCATGAAAACATAATATACTTTTTGATATTCTGCGAAAAGCTTTATATAAGAATATAATATATAACCTGGCTTAAAGCAAAGTGCAATATATTTATCTACTGTTATTATATCTTATATACCATAAGTTATTTAAAATGATTTGATATTCATTAATAATAATAGTAATATAAATTAATTACCATAAGTGATTTAAAATAATTTGATATTCATTAATTAAACATTAATCGACATTAAGCAAATATTTAGAATATTTATTTTCAAAATAAGACTATATATAGTGGTCGTAGGAAATTGTACATATAAATAATTTAGCCGTTAAAATTTTTTTGTCAACTATAATTTTGAGTTTCTAATCCTATTATTCAATGATAGCCTTAATCAAAATGATGAAATTTGTACAAAAGCATCGAAATTAATAAATATAAACTATATAATAGTGCTCATAGAAAATTGTACCTACATTTAATTCAGTCTTTAATTTTTTTGTGAGCAGTAATTTTGAGCTTCTAATTTTATTATTCAATGATATCATTAATCAAAACTATAAAATTTGTACACAAGTATCAAAATTAATAGTTTTGGTATTTCCTGATTTCTCTGTTACTACGCTTCAATAATCATCTTTATTTCTTTTGCTATCAAAGATTATACAATTTTTTTTGCTGTACCAAAGCTTACTGTAATTAAAAGCTCATAACATGATATAAGATTTTGGATTTAGATCGAATTTTCTAAATTTGTTTTCGTCTAATACTTGTTAACAATAAAAAAAAACAGAAGTCTAATACTGAAGCAAAGAATCAATAATTATACTAGAGGCTATTATAATTTTTGTTTAAATATTTTTCTAATATAATTCAATTTCTTAAAATCATTGATTTTTTGTATGATTTCTGATATTAAATTACCAATCAGAATGAATACATAAAATATTAAAACAGTTAATTTATAAAAAGCCGTTAACACAAAAACATAAAAATTTATATTAGAGTAAGGTTGCTTACGTCGTACCTCTAAGTAAAAAAGTTAATAATATTTAGTGCAATTAAATTGAAAAAAAAACTTGCGTTTTTTAAATCCTTATTTAGTTGATTTGTTATTCACAATTATAAAACTTTTTATATTCAAATATGTGTTTTCTCAAAATTGTGCTTCTGGTACCTACCACATATAGCCTTTCAAAAATCTTAGAAGCTCTTAGAAGTAAAATATAGTAATATTTATCTATTGCCTAAAACAATTAATAATGAATAATAGTGGATAAAAAATTAATTCCGAAGTCGATTTTGCTGTATTTGTTTATCATTTATGAAGATACAGCCGTTATTATTCACATCAACTTGGTGTTTGTTAATTTGAGCAAATACTTTGGAAAACTATATTTATTCGGATTTTCTTCATATTTATAAATTAAACTGGTATGAGTAAGAAAACTTGCACAGATGCAAGTATTTGAAGACTTAAGCTGGATGATATTGGAATTTCGAATTTAAAACTAATGGCATAACTGGAACATATATGTAATATAAATAAACGTTATTAAAGAAAAATTGTCAGGATCATATTCTTGCCATAATAGAATTGCAATTGAGCTAAAAATATTAGTAGAAAATTTACTGATAGCCATTTAACTATTTGTTTTCACAATAGTCACCAGTTTTCTAATTATGAAGTTTACTTGATATTTTCATTCAATAGTACCAGATGATGTAATTTACATTTATCATTTGGAGTAAAACTTAGGAAGTGGCACAATTTGAGAAACCTTACCACATATTCTATGATTCTTTTATACTTACCTGTTATCGAAATGTTCTACAGTCAAATACTTCCTCCGATAATTGAAGACCTTTACAACAATAAACAGAAAAAAGAAGCTAGTTGCACAACTCATCCAGTCGAAAACGGCTAAAACTGTATCAGTTCTATGTTTGACCTCCGTCATCATTCCGGCGGCCACTTCGCTCATCGACCTTGACTGATTTGTCTCGAAATCAAAGGAATGCTTAAATTTTATGGATACAAAAAACATAGTTCGGATGTGAGTGACAAAACGGCGAAACCTCTTCTTGATACTTCCAATTATGCTGTCACTGATGAAGTCGAGCAGCATACAAATATAGTCTAGAATCGACACAGTAAAGAATCAAAAAAAAAATCATAGGTGGAGATGGAGATTTTTTTTCTTACAAACATAAGTAGTTTATGACGCTCTTTTTACTACTACTGTCTAGAAAATCTTACAAAATGCTAGTCGTATTGGTTCACTCAAGACAATAAAATAGAAGCATGTTATTATATCAGTCTAATGCTAATGGCATGTTTTACTATTTCTCTACATACATTGCTCTTGCATAGTAAGAGCAATCTTATTATATTTCGCTTCATATTATTTTATTTAAATTGCATCATTATAATACACACATATATATATATATATATATGTATATACTAGGGTGGTCCTTAATATGGACATTTTCGAATTTTATTGTGTTATTATATTTTACTATGGTCTCAGAAATGTTATTCACGGTTACTGTTCCAAAGTTAAAAGAAAACTAATGTAAATGAGATACAATAAGCAAATAAAAGTTTTCACCAAAACTCATAATTTACAAGCATGAAATAATGTTTTCTCTATTTATTTCAGGACAGTGAAGGTCAATACTATCACCGTTCCAGATCGACGTTAAGTTCTGGGACACCATGTATATCTTGATTATTTTTTCAACGTTCAAACATTTTTGGAACAATTGGCAGTTCATTGGACGAATTGAAAAGGTAAATTATTAATATTATTTTTATGTTTTGACACTTTGTGTGTCATCATTCAGCAAATCTAAAAGATTTTACACTGCGAATACAATTATTGAAATAAAAAAACATTAATTTTGAAATTTAATGTGTAAAAATATATATACCAAACTATGACAAAACCGACACGTAAACTTTGAAACAATATTATAATTAAAAAAAAAAATTTTAATTACACTTTGCTTTTTCAAATTATAATAGTGGTTTAAAGTTTGTATTCTGGTATTGTCCGGATTTGATATCCAAGCTGAATAATTTTTTTAATTTATTAATATGTTATGAAACCATCCATTTAAAAATGTATTCTGTTCATAATTGTACTAAATTATGAAAAAAATTGTTAAGAGGTTACGTCAAAGGTAGTCGTACAACATACATTAGTATACAAATATTTAACGTAGGTTTGAAATTTAACATATTGTTCCTATATGATTTTTTTTTGATTATGGAAGACAACTGTGCCAAATGTGAATCGCGAATCAATTCAAATAATTCCTGAAAATAATATCAAACTGTCTATACTTACGACACTAATTTAAATTTAATGTCATCTGGTATTCCCAAAAGAAAAGAACTTTCTTGATAAAACGTAGGATTTATAAAATATGCATCTACAAGTTCTTGCATACAACTTTATGAAGTACTTTACTAGATATATAAGGCGTCTCAGATTTTAAAATATAGATGAATGAAAACCTTTTATATTTATATTGATTTACTGTTTGAATTAATCAATTTCAATAAAGGTTTTACTTATTTTACTTAATAACTCACATTATCCTAATTTATAATACATTCTATTCACATCACATCTGGAGGCTTTGTTTCAATATTACTTCTGAATGAACATGTAATGGATTTAAAGGTCAAATACTCTTGAGCATGTAATGGATGTAAATGTCAAAGTATTTACTCAGGATATGATCATAATAATATATGAATAAGTAAATATATTTCTGACGCAGGAATGGTATGAGGGCATTGCTAAGAAATTCAATCATGAAATTGATACCTTATTACATAGTACTTACCAGTTATTTGGTACTTACCCAAAAATTTCACCGTGTAGCAGAGTGCACTTGCAACATACGCCACAGAACACATCCAACCGAAAACACTTCCTAATTTAGCTTTACAATCCACGATTGCATCATCAAAAACGTTCATACATCTTTGAAAAGGTGTTCCAAATTTCTTGTTACAAATATTCACCACACTGCCAAGCCATTGAAACGCAGATTTGATAACCCCTAAAATGCCCATTATTATTTTTTTCAAGGCAGTGAAGGCTGCTCGCAATTTTTCAATAATTTTTGATATAATGCTTGCAAGCTTTTTGATAGCATTCTTGATGGCGTAGTATGGTTTTTTGATTATATTTATTACTTCTCTTGCTGCTGATTTGAGTTGTTCTTGCCCACAAGCTAATGACTCCGATAAAACATTCGTGTTGTGTAAAGTGTTTTTGCTGGTCCTGTCAAAGCTAATATAAAGGCATAAGCAGCCAAGGCTTGGCGTCCTCTTTTACTAAAAAACTGAGGCAGCAACAGAAAACCATACATCGCACACGTTTACTAAATGCCAAGCCAGGGTTAAAATACACCCTACCACTGAAGCCAAGCAGGTTGCACTCCACATGGTAAAATTCAGTTGGAAAACAAAAAATACGAAGAAAATGTAAGTCAATACAAAGCCTCCACAGAATCCAAAGAAGCTCTTCATCACAGCATTTGCAAAGGTTCCATCTTTTCGCATTCTGCGCCATAATGACGCTCCAGCAAATTGCTGCTCGATTGAATTAAACTTTGGGGGTATTTTCGCACGTCTGCGTTTTCTACCTTTAAGGTAATCGTTGAGGGCTACTTTCTTCTCTTCTTGATAACGCAATAGTTTTCTCTCGAGTAAACTTGCTTTTATAATTGCACGAAAAAACGACATTGTGGGAAATTATTAATAATATCAACAGGTCCGCGTTTTGATATTAGGTACTGCATGTTGCTTGGCAACGCAATAACAAAGTTATTTGCAAAATCATATAATGGGTATTCTCATAGACCTTATAATACATGTATTATAAGGTTTGGGTATTGTGGTTTAGGGCAATTTTATGCGTTTTTTAAAAGACCGTAAACAAGGGTAAACAATATTTTTGCAATACATTTACATTAGTAAATAATATGTATAATATATATATATATATATATATATATATATATATATAATATAAAGAAAAATTGTCAAAATTTTAAATTTAGAAGGTGAGGAAGTGTGGAGTCACAAAAAATTGACACCTGACCATACCCAAATTTTAGCCTTCCAAATAAGCTAAACGATAAGTTATTAATATAGAATAAGGTCGCAATCATATGACAGGTTTCACAAACTATGGACTATTTGAAAAAAATATTTTTTTCAACTTTTTCCTAACTTTCGCAATTGTTGAAAATAGTAAAAATCGCAATTTGAGGATGAGTCGAGTTCATACTGAAGAGGAGTCTATGAAAAAAACTCTGTAAAAAATGAAATAAAGTGTTCCAGTAAAAATAGAGAAATCGTGGGTATCGCATTGAAAAACACTGTTTCGAGTAAAACACAATTATAATGTCAAAAGCTATATCCCTAAAAATCTCCTGTATAGAAATTTTTGGATAAACCTTGAGAATGTTAAAAAAACAAAATCGATTTTTAAAATTCTAGAACAGAATACTCCTAAAAATAGTTTTTTAACGCTTTTGCTACAGCAGTGTTTTCAGCAGTGAGATAAATAAATATTGTAATTACTAATTGGAATTTCAATAATTTAACTAGTCATAAATTT
>NW_020537324.1:67184093-67207137 GCF_003426905.1 Ctenocephalides felis
CGTAAGTTCGAACTCTCACTCTGGGGATAACCTGAAAGTATTGATCAAAAATATGTTTCTTAATTAGCCCCTTTCGGGCACCACTGTGTATAATAGCAATGGTAAATTTCACATTATTTTCTTATTACGATGATGTTTTATCATTACTTTACCTATGGTTTTATATTCCACGTCGGATACAAATCTTATGTCGTCATCTTTGGTGATTTTTCCAAATAAACCACATGCAAGGTGAGCCCCTCGCCGACATCATCGTCATCTCAATACGTCTGTCGGCAGTTGTAGGTGGAACAGAAGTTACTTCTTTAGGAGAAAAACGTGAATTAATATACAATTTAAGAAAGTTCTTGTAAATTTTTATATGTAATATATAACATGGAAAAGAAAAGTTTAGTACGGTGTCGTTGGATTTGCGATGTGCGGCAGCTGGTGCAATAGTAGCTTGTGGTGGGTGGTGTACGCGCTCTAATAATCAAATATTATAATAAAATTAGTAAATAATCTGCAGTATACATTTATATACATCTATACACAGTAGTGCATTTACAGAAAATTTCAAGATTAGAGCTTTATAAAAAAAACACTTTAGAAAACCGCGGGAGAAAAGGTACACCAGCGATATCTAAAAAGCAAGTGAACAATAATTGAAAGTAGAGAGAAAAAGCCTTAATTCTTACGATTTTGCTATAGGGAGATAAACGTTGACGATTATACTCGTCACAAACAACGTGACACTAGAGACGGGTAACTCTACAGTATATATGTATCTCAGGATATGTCATATCCGACTTCCCTAACTGATACTAAATCTGTTAACATGTGCAGATATTGGTTGAGATTTTTTACTAATAAAGATTTGGGTCGAAATAAGTGTTTTGTTTTCTCGTCACAGACAGTTTTAGGACTTTCCGGGTATATGTCTCAAAATAATGCTATTTTGTATTCTATATTTTGTACACGATAATGTTTGTCCGTAAATGAGCTTTTTTAATGGTATACAATCAGCCAAAAAAATATTTAGTATTATATTATAACTTTTACACAATAATTTATAATTGTGTAAAAGTAATAATATGCTAATCAAACTACCTGATGTATAATTAATTCTCAAAAGAAAATAATAAAGAATGTGAGGTATTATTATTTTGTAAAAAATATTATATACAAAGATTTGTTCTTATTCTATATATAAGGTTCATTGCATTATTTTCATATAAAAACATATGCAAAAAAAAACTATATTTTCTCTTCAAAAATAATTACAAAATTGATTTTGATTCCCAAGTTTTTTTGTCAATTTGAGATTTGTATGCATTTTGTAAAATCATAAAATAGTAATTATTATAATAAAATGAACACAAAATGTTTGAACTATTTGTAAACTATTTCCAAAGTCTTAATAAATCCTTAGATATGTTAACAACACACCAGAGAACACATTTTTGTGTCAAGTATTATGTTTTAATGATGTCGGAGTTGTGGAGTTGTAAGTGGATATAACTCCTCTTTGAAGCAGAGACAAATCCTAACCATTCGATGTGATCTCCACAATTAACTGGTTAATCAATGACTTGACTGTTCATAATTTACTCGTACAAACTAGTTATTTTAATTAACACTTAAATACATACTTCTAATGTTGTACAATTAAGACCGTCAAAATCATCGTCATCAGTTTTGTTGGCTCCGTCATTAGATCGGCGAATGGTTTGAGATCTTCTACATTCATGGTTGTTTGGGCCTGTGAAAAGTGTTAATTAATTAACTTATTTCAATTTTTAAACTGAAAACTCATTAACTTCCCGTAGGGTAAATTATAGTAATAGCAAAAAAAATCAAAATGATAATTGAATGTATGTGTGTGTGTGATGTAATACAAAATTTCGTTGACGATTTCGGGAACACCGATCAACCGATTTGAATAATTTGAAAAACATTCGATTCGTATTGATAAGGAGACGTGCTGATCAGTTTTTGGCGAAGGCAGGTCTAGCCGTTCCAAAGATATGTGGCAAAAGTGCCAAAAACGGTAACTCAGTTTTTAAGAGAATGGAGCGTCTGATTTAATAATTCAAAAAACATTCAAAACAACAGCAGGCTTAGCGGTTTTGGAGATCTAGTAAAAAAAAGTAAAAAAAATGCGATTTGGCGGTCAAAATTGATCATTAGATACAGGCACATCAAATCATCAGATATTTTATAAGAGATTTTAATAATGTGTACACATGTTGTGCAATTTTTTTTGGGTTCCGTACCAAGATTTTTAAGTTTCCGTAGGGTAGTTATAGTAATGGCCGAAAATCAAAATGAAAATTTTGCATTTCTCGACGTTTTGAAGGTTTCTGAACATTTTGGCATGCCTCAGAAAAAATTGATGTGTGTGTGTGTGTTCTGTATGTCCGCATATTTTCGTCCATGTTTTCGGGCGCACGGATCAATCGATTGAATGGTTTAAAAAACATTCGATCCCTATCGATAGGGAGATGTGCTGATTGGTTTTTGGCAAAGGCAGGACCAGGCGTTTCGAAGATACAGAGCTAAATGTGCAAAAAATGGCAGTTTTTGAGTGAACTAAGCGTCCGATTTGAATGATCTAAACAACTTTCAGCTTGTATTGACAAAACAATTGCTTTTGAGGATAAAAAATTATTACATCTTTTAATTTTCCATAAAAGTTTTTGTAATTTGAAAATTTTAAAAAATTACTCAGCCTAAACGCCACTCTGGTACAAATGTTTACCTAAGTGAAAAATATGAAAAATGTGAAAATGCCGCCAAGCTAAGCACAGTATAAGTGAAAATGTCGCACAGAATTATTTGCAAATGCGTTTAGACTGTGACTATAAACTTTTTCAATTTTGTGCAAATTAAGCAACTATTTTTTTGAATTTGAATTCGAAATGAAATGACGATTGTTAATGTTTGGAGATTGATTGATTTATGATTTACATTTGATTTGCTCAGATATAACAAGATAGCGAAAATAATGAAAGTTACAGTATTTGTAATATATATATATATATATATATATATATTTGAAAAACTTTTAAAATTTCTCGAATATTTGCCTTAAGGCACGATGCCATGCAGCCCACTAGTATAACTCATTGAATTATATCATTATTGAATCGTATATAATATATTTATATCGACTTACCATTTTCTTTACAATTCCTGCAGCCTCATGCTCCAGAGGAGGAAGTTTAGGAAATAGCTCAGCCTGATTTTCGTACTCGTAGTCATCCGAATCAGATTTGGCATATCCGTTACGTGGTTTTCTTTTCTGTTAATGAAATAATTGAAATATAAGTACTTTGTGAAGAAATTTTATGTATGCAATTCAATTGTATTCTACAACTTCCAACACCAGTTTTTATCAAAAAAATAAATTTGAACAAAAGTTAGATAATTTTCTGATAGGATTTTTTTTGTATCCTTACATTTCAAAACATTTTGGCATACCTTAGAAATGATGGATGTGTTTATGTTTGTGTGTATGTGCGGATACAATTTTTTGACGACGATTTTGAGAACGCGGATCAATCAATTAACAACGGACGAGATTATTTATTAAAAAAATTTATTTTATAACATTAAATATCAACGATTATGAGTAAATATGTACTAAATATTTAATAAATGGTCAACAAATATTCGGTGAGAATTGAAATCCAAGTATTTCATCTCGTGTACATGCTCTTTATATATTTGTTATAATTTCGAATCTGTCTCTTTAAAATCGTGCTCGTTTCTCATCAAATTATATGAATATATTAAAAAGTAATTATTTTTCTATTATCTGCTTATTAATGATAAGCAGATAATTGGAAGGTTCTTTGATATTTTATAAATTAAATGACATTTTGATCACATTTTGCACTCGATCTCCAAAACCGTTAGAACAGATTTTTTCCCGTCAATCGACTTTTTCTCAAAAATGGCTGGGCAGATTTCAAAAATTTAAGTCATTCGATGTATCTCGATGAGGACTATTGTTTGTCAGTCTTGTGCGACAATCGGCCAAGCCGTTTCTTTATAAATAGCAGAAAAATAAAAAAATATTCGTCTACGTTTTTGCCCGCAATTCTGAATTGATTTTGAAAATTCAAAAACTGTTCGACAGATATTGGTTGGGAATAGTGATGATTAGTTTTTGGTAGAGATTGGCCGGGCCGTTTTCTTGTAATAAAGTGTTAAAAAAAAATTTCATTAATTTTTATAACTTTTTTGACGGTACATACCATAGTCTTATAGATCATACTAAAATATGACGGCCCTACAACAAGTCCTTTAATTTGAAAAATTCTTCAAAGTTTGCAAAAGTTAGTATCGTTCTTTTGGCATTTGTCAAAATAAGACCTTCGATAGACGTTTTCTCAAAGACGCCTGAACCGATTTCAGAAATTTAAAAGCCATTTGATGTATCTCAATGAGGACTATCGTTTGTCAATTTTGTGCGACAATCTGCCAAGCCGTTTCTTTTCAATTTGGAAAAAAGTGTTAAACTTTTCGTCAATATTCAAGTTCATACTACCGAATCGGTTTTAAAAAATCAAAAACTATTCGAAAGATATTAGTTGAAAATGATACCGATTAGTTTTAAGTGAAAATCTACCGAGCCGTTTTCTTGTAATTAGCTGTTGAAAAAAAAATTGAATCGATTTTTATGAAACTTGTTTTGGCGATATATATCATGGTCTTATAGAACTTACTGAAATATTACGGGTTTGCGACAAGTAGTTTAATTTTAAAAATTTTAAAATTTTTCTTTTTTGTATCGCAGAGCAAAAAAATCAGATTCCGAAACAATTTTTAAATTTTTGAAAAAGTGACCTGTGGACACCCAAAAAAATTCGCAACGTCTCTGAAAAGGGGTGAAAAAATAATTTTTTTGAATTTTTTTTTTGTTTTTTATTAAAGTAAGCGAGCAAAATATTGGGCATTTTCAAAACCGTCAATTTTTTTAAATTGGCAAATTTGGGAATTTTCCTATGCGTGAAAGTCTATGATGTGCGAAACTTTTCCAAAAATTAATTGTACCATTCGACAGCACAAAAATCACCGATAACGATAGTAAAAAGAAATTGTAATTATTTTGCATTTTTAAAGGGGTTGGTGCTGACTATACGTATAGTTAGCACCGAATTTGGCCACACCCATTAATCTCGAGAACGGAAAGAGCAAAAAAGTTTTAGTTTTGCCAATTTCCACCATCGCGGTGCCAAGTATATTCACGTATTAAGAAACTATTTTCTTACCTCGCGGTGTATAATTTTTTTCTTTTTTTTCGGATGGGCGACATCCGGTTTATGTCCTTCATCAGCTTTTCTGGGCATATTTTTAGCGCACGATGCCTCTTCCGACTTAGCGGTGGTGCTCTGAATTTGCTCCGTATATTTGATTCCTTTCATGTAGTGCTCTTTGGCGAAGTCTATAGTCGCGTTTTCCGTACAAGCACTTGTCGAAGGGCCGGTCATTGCGATGTCGTTGGTATTTAGTTCGGGCAAGGGCGGCTCGGTGGCTGAAATATTAAGAAACATTATTTTCCTGAAGTCAATACAGTAGAAACTCGATTATCCGGACCTCAGTTATACGGATTCGCGATTATCCGGACATAATCGCGTCGGAAATTGCATATTCCGCCCGCGCTGCTGTTTCGCTGCACCGCGCGACATTATCGCTTTATGTAGTTCATTTGCAATTTTACTAGTGTTTTCTGACTTGCATATATACATTTTTAAAGGGTGGTAATTAATACATTCTCTGTTTTGACGTGCATATATACATTTTTAAAGGGTGGTGCTATCTCTTAAATATAAAATAAATATCATAGAATCATTAAAAAAGGCGAAATCGGCCGTAAGTTAGCTGATAGGTATGGTGTAGGTACATCCACTATAAGCGATATTAAAAAGAATGCCGATTCAATTTTGTCGTACACTTGCAAGTTAGATAGTGAAGAGAGGAGTGAAAATCGGAAAATTATGAATATTAACTCTTAGAAGAAGCTCTATAGTTGGTTTTTAGAAAAACGATCAACAAATTATTCGTAAGCAACTTTTCTTCTTCATTGATACTTAACGTACCACCTGAATATTCTACCTCATGACTAATAAAATGTGTAAGTGTTAATTTTCTAATAAACATCCATTTCTGTTGATATCTATATATGTATTTGTTATTTTTGATAAACAAAACATTATTCTTCATAATTTGGATTATCCGGATTTTCGATTATTCGGATGCCTATCGACAACAATTTGTCATTTATGAGTGATTAGTCAATTTATTCAAGTATCTGTAAGTGAGGACTGGATACGGTTGTGCCATTCTTTTTGATCAATTCATTAGTTAGAGAAAAGTAAGCTGAATGGTAATTTGAACATTTATCTAGTGGAAATACTGAAATACTGTCCTTAAGGGGCACAACTAGTGTAAAATTTTCGAAAAAATCGGTTTTTGTTTTTTTCATATTTCGGTAGATTACACCTTTAAAAATAACATATTAAAATTTCAAATCGATATCTCAAATAGTTTTTGAGTTACAGCCATTTAAAAAGTATATATATATAATATATAGTACAACGATCATTTTATCTTTAAACGCGTTTTTCTCGAAACAGCATTTTCCGAATTTGCTGCAGTGATTACTCAAAAACAAATGATCCGATCACTATCAAATTTTTTTTACATGTTTTATATATAGTTCTGCGTAAAATGAACTATCGATTTTTTGATAGGATCAAAAATCGAATTTTGGCAGTCAAAAAACGACCAAAATTTTGGGTAAAATTCGACTTTTTTTTAAAAAACGCCGTCATTTCGTCAATTTTTGATCTTTTTTCTTCATCATAGTTCATTTTTCAGACAATATTATCTAGTTTAACAAGATTTTTTTTTTTAATTTCATCCACGTAGAAGGCCGAAAGCACTGCAGCAGTGAAGAGCCTTTTTTTGTCGCGTCTTTGGAAATCGATGATATCTTGAAAAATATTTAATTTTTTTGTTCAAAAATTTTACTATATATTTTTAAAACATGTATAAATATATTCCTAAAATTTTGAAATGATTGATAAAGTAGTTAGTTTAGGCGGTTACACTAGTTGTGTCCCTTAATACAATATTTTAGTTTCATATTTCGAATAGACACATTTGAATGTTAAATTTAGATTTGACCAAGTTTTATAAAATACTGCTCTAGGATCAAGTACTGCGTTTGATCATATATGTAACATATAAACGAAGAAAAATAATAATAATGATTCGATTTACTTGTTTTGTTGGTGATTGGGCAAGCCGGAAAAGTCGTTTCGTTACACATTTTCATACAGGGTGGCTTATCGTCTTTGCACCGATCTAGAGGTAAAATCTGCAATTTCGTGGAATCTTTATAATGATAAGCGGCGCAATAGACCGATCTCAGAGTATATCCTTCGCCGTGTGTACAATTGCACGGCTTCCATTCACCCATCCACCATCTGAATCGAAATATATACATCAGGTGAATGAAATCATAAAAGTAAAAAAGTATTTACTATACATATATATATATATATATATATATATATATATATATATATAATTCTCACAAAGCCAGGCAAGGAATCAAATTGCAGGCCCGAGCAACGTCCGGCGGCTTATCTGTTACATCGCAATAGCTGTCGTCGACTTGTCCACCGTGGTCCTCCGTACAACGCGGAAGAGCTATCTACAATAAAAAAATAAAAATTGTAATGAAAACTACAATACAGTCAACCCTCTGATAACACGGTTCCTATATTACACGGAGCCAAAAATCAGACATCCTTCTGATAACACGGACTCCATATAACACTAATCTCGCTCAACAGGAACGAGTTTTTTCCGCGCAACATATGAACGATTCTAGTAACTCGATACGGTTGTAAAAAAATTATACTAGTATAGTTATCGAATATTTTATCTTTTACAATATATTTACATAACCATGCCAGTTCATGTTGTAACAGCGGTGTACGACATCGCATTAACTAGTGCTATAGTTTTTTCACACAAAATTAGTCTTTCTAAAACAAATACAGCTTGAAAAACTTTTTGCTAGAAAACAGTTTTTATCTTTCTAAAGGCGAAGTTTATGTTCTAATCCAGTGGTCGGGGAACTTTTGGAACCATTACCCCAAAATATTTTTGTGTAACCTCTCATTACCCCACAAAAAAATTAACTAAAGAAAATAAATAAATATATTTTACATGAAAATCCTACTAATACATGAATAAACTAGTGGTGTATGGCATCATGTCTTATGGCAAATTGCTGGATCTTTCCGCACCGTGACAAAATGTTCGAGAAATTTGTAATGTTTTCAATTAGATTATTATAAATACTGTAACATTGTATAATATTCATAAGATATATATATATAAGCTGAATTACAAATTTAAAATTATTTATTTGAAGTATATAAGTGAGTTTTAGAACTTTAGCCAGAATTAAAATTAAAATCTGAATTATTTTCGATATACAAAGAAAATTTTTTTGAAAAAAAAAAATTGAAATATTTTTCTTTTCCAAAAGCAATTGTTTTGTCAGCAAGTTTTTTTATCATTCAAATCAGATGCTTAGTTCTATCAAAAACAGCCATTTTTTGCACATTTAGCTCTGTATCTTCGAAATGGCTGGACGTTTCTTTGCCAAAACCTAAGCACTACTTCTTCCAATCATTACAAATGGAATGTTTTTTAGATCATTCAAATGGGATACTCCGTTCTCTCAAAAACTTGATTTCTATTTTCTGCACTCTTTACTGCGTATCTCCGTAACGGCTAGACCTGCCTTTGCCAAATACTAATCAGCATATTTCCCTATCAATAGGAATCACATGTTAAATAAACCATTCAAATCGGCGGGATTAGCTCAAGAGTAGCGTTCCCGATTCACATGCTGGAGGTTCCGAGTTCGAATCTCCGGCCAGAATTTGAAAAAAAAAATTAACTAGTTGGAATAATAATAGAATTATGAATTGTACTAATAAGATATGTATGTGAAAATCAAAATGTATAAAAATTAGATAATTAGAATTTGAAAATGAATTGAAGTAAGAAGTAATGAGAAGTATAGAAGAAAGAAGAAATAGTGGTTAGAAGATGAAGTGAGAAAAGATAGTAAAAGAAGAATGAAGATAAGTTAGTTAAGAAGTATAGAAGAAGAATAGGATTATTTGAAGAAGAAGATAGTATAAAATTGTAGATTGTATATGATTGTATAGAATAATGTAGGTGGCTAAATGCTCGAGTAAGCGAGGCCAATAAAAATAAAAAATAAAAAAAAAAAAAACATTCAAATCGCTTAATAATATAATCCGTTAATAATATAATTCGTGCGCCTGAAAACGTGAAAGGAAAAATGCGGACACACAAAACACACACACACATCCAAAATGTTCAAAAACCCCTGATACGTGAAGAAATGGAAAAATTTTCATTTTTGATGTTCGGCCCATTACTATAACTTACCCGACGGGACGTTAACAATAATGCCACAAGTGACAATAAACACGCAAACATGTAATGTAAGAACATTACGATTTGGAGAATTTGTATTGCTTCATTTTTGACACAATTTCTTCAAAATCTGGACTTTAACTTGTCAGAGCAATTTTAATACAATCTTCGGCATTCAATCTATTTCTTCTCGATTTTATGTTTATCAGACTGGAAAAGTTTGGTTTGCACAAATATGTGGTTCCAAATGGCAGCAATTTTCTTACCGCTTCTTCATATGCTATTTCAAAACCCTTTGCAGCTTTTGACATCCAAAAATATTACAGGTTTTGTTCACTCCCAAATTCAATACGTGCTTCGGTATTAAAACGAAGTTACAGAATTGATTCTGCCAAACCTGCTGGTTTTTCCGGTACCATGAACGTTTCACATTTAAAAGGATCTACAATCCAACTCACAATACGTGTGTCCAGATCTGTAAAGTTCTCCCAGGTGAAGTAATTTGTTTACAATTCTCCAAAAACAAAGCTAACCTTGGAAAAGATGCTATCTAGTTCTCTTCTACTTTCTGCCTCCAATATTCCAGCTTTGACTCAAATGCCGACAATATTTCTCTCGCTGAAATAGTATTAATATGCTTTCCCTATAATTCTTTGTTTAATATATTTATGCTCTCAAAAATGTCTGCTAAATATGCGAGATATGCCACCCAGGAAGAGTTTTTAAAATTTTCAGCAACAATATTTTTTTGAAAAATCATAGAGATTTCAGCTTCATTTTTAAGAGTTCATACTCAATTTAAAATATTTTCGCGAGAGAGCCACCTTATTTCTGTATAATAAAGGAGGTAGATCTCAGCTTTACCATCCTGATATAATTTACAAAATAGCCGCGTATTTAGTGCATGTCCCTTGATAAAATTTATAATCTTGATAACATCATGAGTGTGGGTTATTTTCTTTTACAAAAGCTGAAAAACCATAAATGTGATCCAGCATAGCTAGAGCTTCATCCAAAGACACCAAATTGCAATTTTAATCTTTGCGCTTTGAAGTATTCCATTACTTTATTATAAAATTTTCATTCCACGACATCTGAACTGAAGAAGAAAACAAAGCAGCAATTTCTTTTCAAATTTATCTACACAGTTATAGCAAACATATACCAGTTGTGAATTACTATAGAAATCCGTTGTCTCAAGCTGAATAGCAAAATATTTAGTTTGTTTTAATGCAAAAACTTCACATTTTTACTGAAGCTGATTTAAAACAAGCAAGATATTTAACTTATTTTAGTGCGAAAACTACTTTTCCTGGACATTTTCTGCTAATGCAGAATATTTTCCGATAGTAGGTTTTACTGAAGATGGTTTAGTGCTTCGCAAATATATATTTTACCCCCAAAAATTCCACTTTTACCCCATTTGGGGTAATTTACCCCGGTTCCCCGACCACTGTTCTAATCAAAAAATCCGATTCGCTAATTTTATGTTTTCTCGACGTTTCAAGCCATTCTGAATCGAATAAAACCAAGTTTGGAAAAAGTATTTTTGTGTATGTGAACAGATTTTTAGCCGTAAATCGACGTTTTCTCAAAAACGGCTGGACGAATTTTAAAAAATTTAAAAGCCATCCGATGTATCTCGATGAGGGCTAGAATTTACCAATTTTACGCGACAATCAGCAATGCTTTTTTCCTGTAAATAACAGAAAAGTGAAAAATTTATGTCCACTTTTTTACATACCAAAACACGGAAACATACCGCAAAACTTTGATTTTAGAGTGAAAAGCGATGTCGTCTGCTGCTTGACATGAAGCTGCCCGAGACGAGGTTTGGTACCCTAGAAATTTGTTGAAAAAAAATCAAATACCTGTGATCCTCCGCCGCAAGGGTCTGAACATAACGACCAATCTAAATATTCCCAATGATAGAACCGGCTTGTAGTTCGAATCGTGCTTCTTATTGTAATCACGTAACTGAATTTAATGCCCTCATTGACGCATTATTGTAAACAAGCTGAAATCAAATTGAATAATACCCATTACATTTTTAAATTAGAACATTTTATCGACTAATTTTTTTCGTCCTTATATCCTCATTCACTCGTCAATGCACAAAATTGTGTCACTCCCAGTATATTCGTCCATTACCATAAGCTGGTTAATCTAGTCTCATAATTTATTCCACCTTTGTTGGAATTGTTTATGAAAATTTTAACAGTTGTTTCTAGCTGAAAAAATATCGTTACAATAATTTATTTTCTTACAAATACATTCAGGGTCTGTTGTGTCGGGCCTCGTATGTATAGTTTTTCTTTCGACTCGTATCTTACATAGACGCCTTCATCTTGACCGAATTTAACTTCTCCAGACAATGCCTTATGACTAGAACATAATAATATTAAAATTGACTGAATAATTAATTAACGAGGAATAAAATCTAATAATCTTACTGATGTCCGTTCAGGTACCATGTATTATTTTCTTTGTCCGAAACCGCTAGATTACAGTTTGATGGTTTCATTTCTTCAAAGGTAATCATTCCTGAACCTTTTGGTATTTGCTCAATCAGATTGTAATCTGCAATGTATATCAATTTTTATAAATTCTAGCATATTTTTTGTTTTGATCTTCAAGAATGGTTAACTAAATTAAATCAGTCTTTCTACAATTCTCGTTGAACATTGAAGATCCGACTAAATGTATTTTTCTACTGTATAAATATTATGTTCAAGTTGATGCAATGAATGCAGTTGCTTGTTAATATTGTTCAAAAATAAATTATTATGTAGGATTAACCAAATTCCAGACGAAGTTACGAAATGTCTATATCAATTCTAACATGATAGAATATAATAAAAATCGCTTTCAAAATGGTTCAACTTCTAAATCGATCGGCTGATTTTGTTTTGTCGACGTTTCAAGTCATTCAGAAACGTTTGACACTAAAATTGAAAATAATTGATTTTTCATTGGCATTCCGAAAATTAAAAACTATTTGACGAAACTCAATAAAATTTATTAGTTGTTCGAGATATTTGGCCGAGCTGATTTTTAGGATTTAACGATATTTTTCACACAAATTTTTGCAAAACACTTCATTGATTCTGAAAATTACTGTTTGTTTCATAATTGATTTTTAAATTCTTGGACAATTTTATTGAAAATTTGTTGGATTATAAATTCAAGATCTTCAAGAAAACACTAAACACGAAGGGTTTAGTGACTATGAGAGCTTTCATTTGTTTATATAATAGAACTACTAGAGGTGAATGGCATCGTGCATTTTTTGGAATTTTTTGATAATTAGAAAATGTTGTCTAACTTTTAACATTATAAAACTTGGTACGAAACCCATTTAAAGATAAAATAATTTTACTTATTATTAGAATCTCTATAAAATATCTGATGATTTGATGCGCATATGTTGTAAATCATTGAAACCGCTAGACTGCTTTCCCAAAATTTACGAAATTCTTCATTTTGCCAATATAAGTAAAATGTTTAATGAATTATTCAAATCGGTTATCCGTGCTTTCGAAATCGTCGACATACATACACACATAATTACACACATATATACATCCATTTTTCTTGAAAATATGTCAAAATGTTCAGAAACCTTTGAAACGTAAAAGAATATAGGAATTTTTTATTTTCGATTTTCTTGCGTTTACTATGACTATATGAACTACTAGTCGAGCGCAAAATAAGTGCGTAAAGGTAAAAGGGGACTGTGACGTCACTTGCTGAACGAGCATAGCCGACATTCGTATAACTCTCCCTATTGATTAAATGTCATATATCATATGCCACGCGCTAACCTAAAATTAGATCGTGTGCTTAAAATTATTAAATGGAAAATATTATCATTTCTAGCTCAAATTATCTGCCCACACACATTGGCCATTATATTATTGAAATAAAACTGTAACAGATAATTTTTAATAACATCAACTATTATGATAAATATTATTAATATTTTCTCCTGCAAAATGATCAGTCTACGTAATTCCCATTATATTATTAAAATCTAACATATGACATCTAATCAATCGCGAGAATCCACGATTGCCGGCAACGCTCGTACAGCAAGTGACGCCACAGCCTACCTTCTATCTCTGTATACTTTATACATTGGAACACATGAGGACTAGCAGTCCATGCAGTATAAGGTCTATGCTTTGCATACACAACTCTTCTAGCGTTTTGAAATTTTAAATCGTTAGTAAATGTTATAGATCATAGGTTCCCAAACTTGTTTGTACCGTGGACCCCCTATATTAAAGTGACCCACGTACCAGTTTCGTCGGAACAGTCGCGGATTTCATCTAGTGATCCGGGTTTAAATCGAATCTTCGCAATGCTTGATACTAAAATTTTAACTACCCATCAAATATTGGAAACGATATATTTCACATCACTCAATAAATCCGTAGGATAACTAAGAAAAACCATTTTTTTGCAATTTTTTTTATGCAATATAGTTTTTTTTGAAGACGATATAAAGATTATAGCGAATTTCAAACTTTTCGAAACCATTTTTAGTACGATTTGTAATTTGCCACAAAATTCAGGTATCATCTCATCATTTGGTAAAAGTTTCTTCACAGCAAGCATCCTTTTGAGATCTGAGATCGGTATATGGTCGCTGCGGAACAGCGACTATATAAAGAATATGATAAAAGGGGAAGCAATTCGGATCCCAATTCATATTTTTTCTTCTTTTTTTTTTTTTTTTTTGACCAAATTTAAAGTTAGTCATTCAATAGTTTTTAAGATATACGAGGTTAATGGATGGCTGACTGGCTCCGCTCTTAATACTGGTATTGAAACAGGTTGTACGTTTTCAAAATGCATAATTCGATTTTGATGAAACGTGACATATATTGTTACTACAGTTTACTAAATAATAGACAAAAATTTACCTCTTGAAAGTTGCCATAGACCCTTGGGAGTCCATGCGCTCTAGATCATTTACTCGATTTTATTTTGTATTAAAAACAAATAACAAACAAGTTTACCTGTCCCATTCTCCTCCAGATACTCTCCTCGTATGACTTCGCACTCCGTGCCGTTGCCATGGCATACCCCGCATCTGTCCTCCACCGCCGTACTGTCTATTACGAGATCACAACCTACACGCTGCAAAACATAACATAGTTCCTGTTCTAATAATAATAATAATCATAATCATAATTAACTAGATACCAACACATTTATTTATAGAGCTGTATCTGCCCACACAATTGTAAGAATTAACAAGATAGGAACACATTTACACAAACGTGTCTATTTGTAGAGTTACATTTATTCCCGCATTACTGAGAACTTGGGGTTTACAGGGACATCAACTTTCTTAACATGCAACCATAAAAAAATGCAAACAAGCTATTGCATTGTCTCACGAACTTTTGGCCATAATAGATGTCACTTGTATATTATCATAATTACTTTTTTTTTTGTTCAAACTTATTTTTTTTAACTTACCGAAGGAAGTTTTGACGAGAAAATCCGATTCGCTGGAAAATTTTGGAAAAAGTACGTAGTATGTGTAAGTATGGCTGTGTGTATGAAAGAGTTGATTTCTGACATTTCGTCGGCGTTGTCTCAAAGAACGGCTGAACCGATTGCAAAAATGCAAGACATTCAATGTAACTATAAGGAGTTACTTCGATCATTTTTACGCAAGCCGTTTTCTTAAATTAACTGAAAAGTTTTTTTTAACTCTAGTCAAATTACACTTTTCTACCATAATTTCATTGACGTTTCAAGTCATTCTGAATTGAATGAGCCCAAATTTGGAAAAAGTATGTGTTATGTAACAGTGTTTTTTTGACTTCAGTCAAAATTAAACCTTTCATTTATATTTTCATTGATGTTTCAACTCATTCTGAATCGAATGATACCAAATTTAGAAAAAGTATATGTACGTGTATTTATGTATCAAGTATATGTGTGTAATGTGAGCGTGTCGATTTTTAACATTTTATCGACGTAGTCTCAAAAAATGGCTGAACCGATTTTAAAAATGTAAGACGTTCGATGTAACTTGATAAGGACTCGCTCTGATTATTTTTGAGCAGGCCCTTTTCCCAAAATTAGCAGAATAGTGTTTATTGACTTCAGTCAAAATTCGATATTTTATTGACGTTTTTTTAAAACCGATGTGAAAAATTTAAGTCATTCGATTAAATGCACTCGGATATCTTTTTATGCCATCCGCTTAGTCGTTTAAATTTCCACGAGCTAATCCTATTTGCTAATTTTATATTTCCTCGACCATTCAGTCATTCTGAATCGAATGAGACTAAATTAAGAAAAACTATGTGTGTATCTGTGTCTTCATTAACGTTTTCTCAAACCGATGTGAAAAATTTAAAAGCCATTTGACGAAACTTGATGTTGCACTCGCGTTGGATATTTTTTATACTATCCTCTTAGCAGTTTCTTTAGAATAGCAAAAAATGCTTTTTTTTCTCCACTTTTTAGCAAAAAAAATCTAACTAACTTTGAAAATTCAAAAACTATTGAAAGGAATAATTTAGGAATCGTGCTAATTAGTTTTTTACGAAGATTAGCCGATTTGGTCACATTTTTTTCCGACAATTCAAATGAAACTTAGTGTGAAATGTACTTGCAATCAATAGAGTACGTAGTATTAATGAACATATTAAAATATTATAGTCTTACAAAAAGAGAAAATATAAAAATTATGATTCGGATTATTTGGCTACGCTTTGTAATTCATAATGTGTAACAAAATTGAATATTATTTTAATTCTTTTTAAAATTGAATAATATACAATAGTTTTTACAACAGTCTTGCAATAGTTGCCCTATAGCAACACGGTATACTTATAAATAATTCATCATAAATTAAGATATTGCCTATTTATGAATTCAGTAGTTCCGATAGTTCACACATATAGAAAAGTTACTGCAACTTGCCTTAAAGCAAAATGACCCTTTTTACTAGTAATTTACTTCGTTTGTTACTCGAATTATTTTCCATTGAACGTGTTTAAAAAATCAAATGGAACTAGAATTCCAATCTAGTAGAATCCAGAATTGCACAAATACAGTCAACCCTAGGTTAACACAGCACTCTTGGTGCACGGTTCCCATACTACGCGGAGATAAAAATCCGGCATCCCTCCGACTACACCGACTTCCTATTACACGGATTTTGTTCAACAGCCCTATAAGTTCATTGCGCAACCTTTGAGTGATTATAGGAGCTTGATATCAAAAGGGTATCAATGTAAGTTTTGTATCGACTTTTATCCTTTAGACATGCCTAATTTTATAATAGCTGTCTAAGAACACGTTTGAACTAACTACTGCGTTGCGACAATTTTTAAATGAGTTGTCTAGGTCAGGGCTTCTTAAACTTTTTTATGTAGCGACCCCCTTCAAGCTTAGGAAATTTTAAACGACCCCCCTCCAAATAATAAAATATATATTAACCGTTATCGCACTATTTTACAATGTAAATAAAATAAGGTTTGAAGAATATGTACCCATTCATGTTATATATAATTGGAAACGTTGACATAAAACTATATATATATATATATATATATATATATATATATATTCAATAGAAAAAATAAACTTTTGTAACAAATTCTTTATAGAAAACATAAAACTATATCTACATATTCAATAGAAAAAATAAAATTTTGTAACATTTTTTTAATGAAAACCTATTATTAACATCAAACAATATTAATGTGATGAATGTGATTGTTTATTTTTACAGAAATAATTAAATCTAGGCTCAACTTAAGTTAGTGCAGATCGTAATAAATTTTCAACGTATATTAAAGTTGAACGGTATTTTGATTTTATGTAAGTTAATGTAGAAGAGGCTGATTCACATAAATATGTTGCACAAAATGGCAGTAATTTGTTTATTGCCATTTCCGATAGTAGGGAATATTCTGATTTGATTTCAATCCAAAATTCATGCACAGACACTTGAAAAAATCTGAGTCGCAAGGTAGTATCACTTGTTAATTCGGTAAATTCTTCTTGTGCTTTTAAGTTTGAAAAATTAATTTCTTCCATTTCAATTGAAAATGGATTGCAAATTCATTGTTGTGTATCGATATCATTGAAAAAATACCTATGTAAACTCCCATATTCTTCAAATGACTAACTATAATTTTTGTTATAGGAGTATCTTTTTTTGAAATATTGTTACTAATTATATACTCGTCAGTGAATGGAAACATTTTGAGCGATCCACTTTCTACTGTATAATACATAAATTATCGTGAAAATAGTCGGCCTAATAATACTAATTTAAAATTTTGTTTATAATGATTGAAAAGAATCAGATCTTTGCGACCCCTTTTTAGTAACCTCGTGACCCCCACTTTAAGAAACCCTGGTCTAGGTCATACATGTCATTTCATGCGTATTACTTCTACTTCAAGTTGTATTCTTGGTCTCCATACAGCACGATAAAATGGTGCAATTTGTACTAACTCTGAGTCTCTTACAGCGCGGTTTCCACACTGCACTGTATAGGTTTCCATAGAACGCACTACGAATTAGCCTGAATTGTATGTTAAATACGAGTTTTTTATAGCACGGTCCCATGCTGCACGGTACGGACTTGCCGCATTAACCGAGTCTTAAAGTCTTAAAAAATTTACTTTATGTAAATATGTATGGTATGATTAAAAACTAATTTTGCTAGCAATTTTATTATCTATCGTTTTAGTTAATTTTATCATAATTTTTTAATGTAATATTTTTGCATTACCCTGCACGTGCCCTCAACACACAGGTCAGGCGTTCCTGGCTTGCAGGGTGTTCCATCGCGAACAACAGGCGACCTGACCGCCGGTACACCAACGTCATTAATGCATATCAAGGCACATTCTACATCTAGTTCAAAAACACAAAGTTATTTAAATCGTGAAAATATTAGGCATTTTGAAAATGTAATACATAGGGTAGAGCGGGGCTTAAATGTCCTCGAGTGAAATGGTCTACCAATAATATCTCTAATACAGGTGAAGTTAGGAATTTTTTAACAATAATATGTCAAAGTAGAGGAAAAAAGATGTATAACAAGCTATTAAAAGATAAACTCCAAGATTGGAAATCTATAACAAAAGTAGTTTTTTTTATTTTTATTTTTTTTGGTTGTGTCACTGTTGTTTAGTTTACGAGACACTTCGTATAATTTTTACGTTATTTAATTGCTTTATAAGATGTAGTATTAATTAACTTCCCGTAGGGTAAGTTATAGTAATCGTCCAAAAATCGAAATTGAAAATGTTTACTATTCTTCACGTTTTGAAAGTTTCTGAACATTTTGGCATACCTCAGAAAGAATGGATGTGTGTATGTATATATGGATACAAATTTTCGTCCACGTTTTCGGCCCCACGGATCAACCGATTTGAAATGGTTTAAAAAACATTCGATTCCAATTGATAGGGAGATGTGTTGATTAGTTTTTGGCATAGGCAGGTCCAGCAGTTACGGAGATAAAGTGCAAAGAGTGCAGAAAATAGAAATCGAGTTTTTGAGAGAACAAAACATCCGATTTGAATGATCTAACAAACATTCAATTAGTAATGATTGGGAGAAGTGGTTATTAGTCATTTTACAAAAATAAATTGAGTAGTTCTTCGAACTCTGCTGATGAATATTTCTTACAATATACTAGATCAAGGTTATAAATGTGTTCTTTGTATCTGTCCTATTTTACTTCGCATATGGGGTAAAAGTGAACACATGACAATTTTTTGAAAATAAAAAGAAAAATATTTATACAATGATGTGTTAGCTGTGAGTTTTACTGAACATAGTCAGATAGCTGTTTGTTTGATATGTGGTATTTGTTATGCTGTGTTATTGGTTTGGTTTTCATAATATAATTACTCACAGTGAATTTAGACCTTTGTGTCTCGCCCTACCGTACACATAAAAGACAAAAATTACATGATAAATTTTAAGAAGATCGACAGAATAATTTTACGCATAATAATATGTTGTCAAAGATTGATAGATTGCTCTAGATTTTTTCTATATTCCTTCTATTATTGATATGTACATACTTACACACAAATAACTACTAAATGATCTCCAATTCCATGTTCTTCCTCTAAAAGGTCTGTCGTTGGTCTCGGCACATTGCACATCTCTAAAACTTTTACCTACTCCAGGGCAAGCCTTTAAGATTGAACAACGTTAATGAGTTATATCTTATAAATATATAATTTTTAATGAAAAATATATATATTAGGGTAATCCTTAATATTGACATTTTTGAATTTCCTTGCTCCCAATGACTAACATGGTTCCAAATTGATCAAAAAACAATTCTCTGAAAGTTTTAGCTCCTAATAGTCTTTTAGATTGAGCGCAATTCAGTTAAAGTTTGGTATGGAAATAGAATGGAAAAAATTTCAAAAATTATGCAGAGCGTCGAATTTTCAATAACAAATGACACGAACTTTCAATAAAAAATGACACGACATTTCACTTTTAATTCGTTTGTCGCTAACTTATACCTAAATAATTTTGTTTTCAATTTTCAAAAAAATTTCCATGCTATTTCCATACGAAGTTTGATTGAATTGCGCACTATCTAAAAGTTAATATTAAGAGCTAAAACTTTCAGAGAATTGTTTTTTTATCAATTTAGAACCTTAGGAGCAAGGAAATTAGAAAATGTCCATATTAAGGACCACCCTAATAATATAATATATATATGTATATATATATATATATACATGCAGACCTAGTAGATTATCTACAAATTTAATGCTGATTTGTTGCACACTGAATATTTTCCGTACAGTAAATAGGTTATATAATAGGATTATCCGATGTGATCCAAAGCCAGAGTCATAAATTCTATAATGCTGTAATCCTGTCTATGTAATTGATTGTAAAATATTGTCGTTGACATTCAATTGTTACGTATATCCATACGTCCAAGTTTATAAATTAATGCTAATACTTTTAAATCAGTATATTCAATCAGAAAAATAGGTTTTTTGTTTGAAATTGAAAACCATTGTCTTCACCAGTTAACTGTGATTGACGAATGTAATTGTCATGAAGAAGTGCCAGAATTTAGTGTAAACTAGCTGTAAGTGGAATTCTGTCTTAAGGCAATTAGGGCATCGTGTCTTAAGGCAAATTGCAGGAACTTCCCGTACCAAAAATTATTATTTTTTAAAAACGATTAACATTTTTGAAAAAATTTTATTTCGCAAAAATAAGATTTTTGAGAAACTATAAATTGGACAAAAAATTACTTTTTCTTGAAAAAAAATTTTTTTTTTAAAAAAAATAAATCTAAAAAAATGTTTTCTTTATTTGACATATTTTGGAAGATCTGAACTTTTTTCAAAGCAATCGTACTGCTTTAACTGCATAGAGACAAAATATAAAGCGTAAAGCGCCGCGTCGCTGTCTAACGGATATTGGTACGGAACCCATAGGAATGTAAACAAAATTTATACTTATTGTTAAAATCTCTATAAAATATCTGATAATTTGATGTGCATATGTCTAATGATCATTTTTGACCGCCAGATGGCATTTTTTTTTACTTTTTTCGTTAAATCTCCGAAAGCGCTAGACCTGCCCTCATGAAAATTTGATCACTTCTTCATCTTGGTCAATACAAGTAAAATGTTTTTTTGAATTATTAAAATCGGACGCTCTCCGTTCTCTTAAAAACTGAGTTACCGTTTTCGGCACTTTTTGCCCCGTATCTTCGGAACGGCTGGACCTGCCTTCGCCAAAAACTATCAGCACGTCTCCTTATTAATACGAATCGAATGCTTTTTGAATTATTTAAATCGGTTGTTCCGTGTTCCCGAAATCGTCGACGAAAATTTGTATCCGCACATACATACACACACGTACATACATACACACACATACACACACACACACACACACACACACATACACATACATCATTTTTTCTAAGGTATGCCAAAATGTTCAGAACCTCTAAAACGTAATGATATATGAAAATTTTCATTTTCGATTTTTTTTGCGATTACTATAACTTACCCTACGGGAAGTTAATTAAATTTTTTGAAAAAAAGACATACAAATATGAGATGTTCGTTGTTCTAAAACTAATAAATTCATTAACAAATTTTGAAAAAAATTGTAAAAATTAAATTTCATTACTCACAGTGAATAAAAATGACCGAAAAATGCTTGTCCCGCGATATAAATAGGAGGAAGCGGCAAAGTCTACCAAAAATTATTAGGTTTTGTATTATTGCATAGTTTGGCGAAAATTTGTAGGTGGCAACTTCAGAAATATTTCATCATTTTGATCCTAGCTGTATGAATGCGTAAAAACGAAACGCATAGGTCAATTTGACCGCGCGCGGTTTTTGTGTCAGTAGCTTTAGTAACAATGGTGGATGAGTGATGTGGGTAAGAGATAATCAGAGCGCTGGTCATAAATTACGAATAAGACGATCACCCACGGTTATTTAAAACTAAAAATAAAATAGAACCTCGTTAGAACAAGTTTTATATCTCTTCCTCTCTCCATGCAAGGTCGTCCGCCGTCCGTGGGCGCGGGATTATTGCAACTTCTCGTACTGATAGCAATCCCCGTGCCGCAGGATCTGGTGCACTCCGACCAGGGACTCCAAGGGCCCAAGCACCGTTCATGCCACCTGGCCGCTGACCCAGTTTCACGCAATTCCCTCGATAGCACCACTGTAATAGACGAGTGATATGTTGAAGTTTAAGGGGGTTGTTGGTTTTTATTTATTCTCTTTCCGATTTTGAGATTTTTTGATTTTATGAAAGCTAAAAACTATGAAAGGTCTCGGGCTCTGCAAGGTTTTATAGCTCGAAAATTATTGGTGCATGTCATCGTGCCTTAATGCAAATTGCTGGAACTTCACGAACCGTAATTAAAAATTCGAGTAATGATATTAGTGAGAATTATCAAAATACGCTTGATTAATCAACGAGCAATCTCTTGCCGCAAAAAATAATGATGTACAACCGCACTGAATTTCACACATTCAATCAAAAATTGCTGGCGATTTGGTGACATGTTGACTTCAAACGATTGCAATTCTAGTTCGGCCTTGCGTTCGCAATGATAATTAACAAGTCGCAAGGCCAATAGCTTAGTGTTTGCAGGATAAATCTCAAATAGATTATTTATAAAATCATTGTTTTTCACATGGGCAGTTATACGTTGCCTGTTCACGAGTTGGAAAACCATCCGCTTTGTTTGTGTTAACGTCAGACCAAAAACAAAAATGTGGTTTACCAAAGATCACTTCAATGAAACGGACAATTTGCGGATACACTTTCACTTACTTAGAGAAGTTCAATTAAAAAACACTTAATTTTTGTAATCGAAATAAATCATTACTGTTGTATAATAAAATCAATTCTTTCTTCTTTTCAAATATAAAACAACAATAAATTTCTTCATCTTTCTCACGAAATCATCTGGTGGCGAAACGGAGTTCGTCGGGTTTGCTAGTAGATATATATCTCTAAATGTATGATCCTCTGAAACCGTTTTTTTTAT
>NW_020537324.1:67208137-67226452 GCF_003426905.1 Ctenocephalides felis
AAGGCAAACCCATCGGTTTACCATTCTCCTATATTAGCTCTTACGTCTAATAGTTATCATATGATTGAATGATGCAGCTATGCCCACGAAGGGCGATTTCCACTTGAAATTATATTGTGATCTATTACTCAAAGTAGAAAATTGACATCAAAGCTGCCTGATATCAGGCTTTGGCAGTAATAAATATTAGTAAAAATAATATTTTACCCGTGGTTCCACAATTAGTTCTGTAGACATGTGCCTCGACAGATCCGTTGCTTGCAGACAATCTTTTGTAGAGGATATGCGGATGGCCCTTACTCTCTCTCGGCGCGTGACCTTTCACAGGCTCGATAACATACTCGTCATACGGTGTTTTTATAAAGCCAGACTGCAGAAATCGGAAAAGCCAATGAATATTTTACATATCGATTTTTTTTTGCTAATAAATCAATAGATCAATGTCACTGAATGACATGCGGTGGATGTTTGTATAAATAGACCGTTGGCGAATAAACATTGATTGTGATTTAATTAGTTATTGCGGGGAAGTATTTGATTTTGTCGGACGTTTAATGAACACAACAATGTGAGCTGACTTTGAGAAATTATTTGTTAGTAAGATAACACTGGGTGCGGTTGTGCCAGGGCACGGTAGTGACAGTTTTTATAACAGCTGAACTATACTGATCTTGAGATAGGATCCAAAGGTAGAAAGATGAAGTATGTTTGTTCGAACAAGTTTGCATTATTGAATTAAGTCATCGCCCTACATTAGCATGATCTGTAGTGTCAAAAACCATTCGATTCCTATTAAAATGGAGACGTGGTGGTTAGTGCAAGACTCAAAGATTAGTTTTTAAGAGAACGGAGCATCCGATTTCAATAATTCAAATAACATTTTACTTGTATTGACAAGATGAAGAACTGAATAAATTTTTGGAAAGGCAGGTTTAGCGGTTTTGGAGATCTAGTAAAAAATGTAAAAAAAACGCCATTTTGAGGTCAAAAATGATCATTGGACATATGCACATCATATTATCAGATATTTTATGAAGATTTTAATAATGTGTATTAATTTGGTTTACATTTCTATGGGTTTTGTAACATCGTTTGTCTCTTTGACGGCGACGAGGCGCTTACGCGTTTCGATATTCCTTCTCTATACAGCCAAAGCATTGCGATTGCTTTAAAAAAAGTTCTAAATTTCAAAATTAATTCAAACTAATAAAAGCATTTTTTTCCAAAAGTTTTTTCTCCAAAAAAGTAATGTTTTTCAAAAAATTAAGATTTCTCAAAAATCTAATTTTTTCAAAGTTTAAAACATATTTGTTTTTTTAAAAATCTAATTTTTGGTACGCGAAGTTTCAGCAATTTGCCTTAAGGCACGGTGCCATACACCACTCGCTTTTATTATAATAAGCTTTGTTTAAATGATTGCATCATATTTCTTTGTTTAAATGGTTACATAATTATTTCTGACAATAAAAGTCGTTTAATAAAACCAATTTTGGTATTATTTTCTAACTTATGTTTATGCCTGATTTGATTTTATGATCAATCCATCATTAAAAAATTTGAAGAAAAATATCTCACGTGTTTGAACACTATGAGCTTTTAAGTGCAATTCAGAGCTTTAATTAAGTTATGACCATTGTAGTAAATTTTTACAAATTTTGTTGATTTAAACTATGTAACCGTAACCGTGAATAACCTGTCTAGGATCACAGTCGAAAACAATAACACAATTGCCGCACGATTTCAGGAATTAGACTTTTATTGAACTGTAAAATCAAAATATTTAAATTTGGGAGAGGCCCTTCTTAGAAAAAAAAAACATTTTAGTACATGATTTAGGCAAAAGTTGTTGCATTGAATGATGATTCAAAAATGATGAAACGAGAGACAAACATGCGAACTAAATATAGGCGGAAAGCGTTATCATTTATCGTGTTATTTTAAGTTTTTATTTATTTACTCGTACTTTCAAAAAACAATGAACGCAGTATAATCCACAATCACACCTAATGCATTTTTCAATATGTGTCCGATTCGTTAGACCAATCTTTATTACATCATACCCTAATAATGTGTCAATGTATACTTACCAGTCCATTACACGTGGATATAGCGACTTTAGTATCGGGCATCCCCCTGATTGTGCCTCGAAAGTGACACTGATCAACATTGGGTTTCTCGATAATAAAGTCTTGAACTTTATGAGTCGGTCGCTTTTCGATCACTAGGCCTGGGCCGATGAAATCGTGATTTGGCCACAGCTCCAAATGATGTTCCTCTCCTAGCACAAAGATGGGAGATTTTGTTTTAGACGAAATAGAAAATTACTTTTGTTTCTTTGTTGTTAGTCGTGTGATGTAATTAACTTTGGGATAAGTTATGCAAAACTCGGCCAAAGTGAAAATATTAACTGATTAATATGTTCATATATTTGGAATATATTGGATAAAAACTCTTCTTCGCTATAATTTTTGTCACAGACTCGGTAAAGTATAATAACAATGTTTGGCTTAGGTGCACTATGGTATTTTCTCAAAAAGAGATCATGCGAATTTAATAAAACTTGGCACACATTGTTATCATACTTCACCAAGATTTTGACAATTTTTAAAATGTTTCACATAGCAGTTTTCAAGATATGCAAGATTGCACTCTGACCTGAAACTAGCCTAGTTTCAGGTTGAGAGCACGTTTGGCCTAGACGCACCATGGTATCTTTTCAAAAGGGGATTACACAAATTTAATGAAACTTGGCACACATTGTTATCATACTTTACCAAGATTGTGACAATAAATTTAAATTGGTTAATACGGTAGTTTTCGAGATATTCGAGATTTCACTCTGACCTGAAACTAGCTTAGTTTCAGTTTGAGAGCACGTTTGGCCTAGGTGCACCATGGTATCTTCTCAAAGAGGGTAGTATTACAATAATTATTAACAGACGTTATTTCTCGCATTTTACTTACTTCATTATGAATAAATACTATGAGTTTAATCGAAATCCGAGATTCCAAGATTTTTTCGCTAAAATTTTTAGTGTATTTGATCAGGCTAATTTTCGAGTTTTCAGCGAATTTAACTAGAAAAGCTTATGAGTATAAAAATAATTCTTATATGACGTTATTTCTCGCTATATGCAATTAATTTCCATTTTGGATCCACTATCTGCCCTATCTGCCCTACCTGCCGAGCAATCGTCAAAAAGTTAGGATTTTTTTTTTGCTAATTTTTAATACTGCAAAACTTTGAGAACATATATATACCCTAATATATATATATATATATATATATATATATATATATAATGGACATTTTCGAATGTCCTTGCCACCAAGGGCTCAAATGTTTCCAAATTGATAAAAAACAATTCTGACAGTTTCAGCTCTTAATATTAACTTTAAGATAATACACAATTCAATCAAACTTCGTATGGAAAGAGCATGGAAAAATTTTTAAAATTAAAAAAAAAATTTTTTAGGTACAACTTAGCGACAAATGAATTAAAAGTGTCATTTTTTATTGAAAATTCGACTATTTTTTCAAAAATGTATATTACATCCATACGTTTTGGCTATAATTCTAGCCTTCATTCAAAACTAAAACAATTGAATGAAATGAATTGAAAAATAAATTAAAAACTAAAACAATTAAATTGGAGTCAAAAAAAATAAAAAGAGTAAATTAGTACCTACAATTAGATATGGAAATGCACAACATTAATTAATATAAACATTAAACTTGTAATCAAACACTTTTCACAAAATACTAATTTAAAAAAATCACAAATAGATAGTGTGTAATATATGTGTTGTTTGTAGACTGATTGAAGATATAATGGAGAAAAGACTCTTTGAAATATTTTTACCAAGATTCTACACATTGTCTATATATATCTGATATATATAATTAGTAATATATTTTTCAAATGTTTTTGCCATTAGGCACATATGTTTAAATATTATATTTTATTTTATATTCACTGAAAAATATGTTCTATAATTTAAAATATATAGGATGAGAACTCTTAAAAAGTTCACAAAAATATTATTCTACAACAAAATTGATTTTCATACAAGCGTCTATCATGTTCAAATAGTTGCATCTAAATTTGCATTCAAAGTTGAAATACTGCCAATCTTAACACTCAATAGTAAAGTTTCATTTCATTCGAACTACATAGTTTGCAATTTGCGATTCGAGATGCAATCAAACAACAATGTCATTTCGGTTCTCAACTTCGGCCTCGCAAAACTTATCGATTGTATGATACAGAGTAAATATTTTCCAACAAAACAAGTCTATTCACAATCGAACACGCGATGTGTTTTTCCTACTTTTAGTTATTTTTAATAGCTAACCTTCAATAGGAAACTTGTAATGTATGAAGGAGTCCTGGGTAATCTCTCGCTTTTTTCTGGTCTCGTCTAAGTTGTAATAGTGAGGTATGTAGTGGGAGACGAATGATCCGTCGTAGTCAACTTTTCTTGGCACGACAAGCTCGTAGTCTTCAACATTTTCGGTGTACAGACCTTCGAAAAATCAGATCTGTTACATATTCATGCGATAGAATTAAATATCAAATGTTCAAGGCTATTGAGTTGCTAGTTGGAGTTAGAGAACTGGAAAAGATTGATATAACATAGGAATAAAAGTTCTAAATAGTCACAAGGACGTACTTGTGAAACCTTTATTATAGTATTTACAGATATTTTTTATTTTCTTTACAGATATTTATTGAATTACAACCTGTTTTTTTTTCAAATGCTTACCCAATAAGCCTTTACGATGCTGATAAAAATTTTGACATAATTATTGAGCTTTGACTGGATTATGTTTACATATATATATTGAATGAGACCCCTTTTCATATACAAAATATTCAATCATAAAAAAATAATAATCGATATAGATTTATCCTAATCTATAACAGTAATGTTGCCAACTTTTATCAATGTAATTTTACACATTTATTTTATTTAAATCTTTAGTAGTACTTGATTTTTATACCATTCTCATTGCCACTCCATTTTAATTACCGTCCATATTTTTTGAAAGTTTTTGAAGAAGTTGTTCCTCAGAAAGAATATTTATTTATGTCAAAGGTTGATCAACCCTTAATTTGTGTTGATTTATCTGTCTATTTTCTATATATTTTAGAACAAAATAAAGTTGTTTTAGTCTGTTTATCATGCATGGTCAAAAATCACATACGATTTTTTGTATGTATGTTTACTAAAGGGTAGATAAGCCTATTTTTTATTTTCTTGACCAGTTTTCATTCTATTAAAATTTTTATTCTAATTTGTGGAATGCCTAGTTAAAAATTACATATTGGTACATATTTATACCAAAATTCCATATGTTGCAATAGTCAGTTTAGTAACGAAATCGTTTTTTATCAAAATTTCAGTTAGTGAAACTGAAATTATTATTTTATACTAAGCACAGATTAAGATTTGTTGGAGCTTATGGAAAAGCTTAAATCCTATTTCAATTTGATCTACACGGCACCTAAAAATTATATACTATCTTGAATTTTCACCTTCCTACCGCAAATTTATATTGTGCAATAGTCATTCAAATAATTAAATTGTATTTCAAACTACTTTGACCTGGTAAATGGGAGAAGTATTAAATTCTGAATTTTGATGATTATATTGAGCTTATGGAAGAACCTAGATTTTTGTTAATCAATAATTTATTTTAATTATGAGTTGTTCCCTCTTAACATTTTTTATGAATTTTTGGATCAATTTATTTAACTTTTGTATATAACGCGCAATTAAATACACATGAAGCCCTTAATTTTTACGCTTTTACCTTAAACGCCTATTTAGTAATAAATGGATAATTTTAATTATAAAGTTTATTAATATCGTATGAAAATATTAAATACCATACCATTACTAGATTCAAAAAATATATCGTAGTGTTCTAACAATTACTCACCCATTTAATTTTGATTCTAATTTTTTAAAACTAAATTATTATTGATACTGTTGAATAAATTATGATTTTACCAAGTTGTATTTAGTATAAATTATACAAAATTACTTACTTAATTTCAAAGTCTCAATTTTATTCGTCTTGATCAAATTACTATAGTCAGAAAAAATAGGATTACACAGCAGTTCAATATAGATAAAAATGGAAAGTAAGAATAACTTAAAATTAAATGATAATAATAATTATAAAATATATAATTCAGAAGAACAATGTACTTAGAATACAGTTTGATGCACTTTTATTTGTTACATGGTTCATGAAAACATGTACAACAAATAACTAATGCAGAAATATGCGAGCTTTTAGATAATATATATATATATATATATAAATTTGAAAAGATATTACATTTATTTGTTGCATTAAACTTTATTCATAAAACAAATACAACATTCAATATCTTCTAAGAAGTTACACTTTTAAAATAATTTTTCATTACACACATCTTGAAAGTATTCATATTCCAAATGCGGTAAACAATAAATATGCAATTCCAAACAATTGAAAACATTTGAAAACTATACAAAGTGTAGTTTAAATTTCCCGCAATACCAATTTTATAGTTTTCAAACTGTATATTGCTGTTGCTTCTAGAACGCCGATATCATAGTCGGAATACCTTCGTCAAAGGGTTGACATTCCATATTTTACTCGAGTTTCCAAAGAATGTTTCATGACAATGATTTACTCATACATACACCAAGTACTGAAGCAAATATATTTCTGCAGAGTCATATTTTATAAAATTTCGAATGATAATGTTATTCACGTGTATGCTTCAACGGCGAGATATTTCTTTGTAAAACTTTGCGCTTCTTTATTCAATATCCTGTAAGAAGTTTTATTTGTGCATCCAGTCGTACATTCAGGAACGTATTTGGAAAATTTTGATCCAATATTCTATTGGTTACTTTCATCTAGAGTAGATTCTTATTAAATACATATTATAATGCGTTTTTTTTTTTACGTGTATACTTTATTTTTTTTTTAAATTACAATATTTATTATAACTGTTAAATAATCTAACATCTAGTAATAATAATAAATAATAACATAAATTTAAATAAATATGAGTACAAAGGATAGAATTTACATTATACATTATAGTATACTTTAATGGCGAGCTTTTTTTGACAAATTTTACTCCTTCTTGATCAATATTATGTGAGAAGTTTAGAGACCAATTCTTGGATAAAATAGGAATGTCATAGTAATGCTATGTTACAGGTCTGTATTCGTATGATTTTGTAGCTACAAACTGTCAAAAAGCTATGTATTTGCTACGTTTTACACTTAATACCTAATTTCATATATGTGTTACCAAGAAAACATCCGAAAGATGCATTTATGATAAAATTGTTTTTTGACGTTTGTACGTTTTGGAGGTTAGGTTTCAGGCGTAAAATGCTTTATCGCACAACAAGTACATAGCTTTTTGACAGTTTGTCACTATCAACTCATACATGTATAGACCCCTAAAAAAAATTTATCATAGCCACCACCATTTACCTATTTTATCCGAGAATGATAAAAAAAATATTAATATTAGTGCTTTAGTGAAAGGTATGTTTTTTTCTGATAGATGACCATTAGTTTAAAATATTGTTTAAACCAACTGAATATTGATCATGATTAATTTAAATTTTTACTTAATAATCTTTTAACCTAGGAATTAAGTGTGATATACTATAATAACATGCTTCTATTTATAATAAGTTCAGTGAACCTCATTGTCTTTTAACATTAAGTTTCGTTAGGAAACTAATTGTTGCTATTTTTCATATCAGAGCTTGTGATCTACAAATTTTCATATTTAATTTTTTTATATATTAAAAATATAAGTGTATAAGAAAATCTGTTATATATATAACTGTATCTCAATCAGACAATATATCTGGTGTAAGAGATCACAGTAAATATTATTACAAACAATTTATATACTAAAATTTTGCAAATATACACGTAAATACATAATATGCTTATACACACACATGCTTATTCAGATAAAAATTATAAACAATAATTATATATAATGAAAGAAAAAAAAATTATCTCTAAATTCTAGGGTACTTTTTAACTCTGAGAATTTTACTTTTTGACTTTTTTAAGAATTGCTCAATATGACAATGAAGTCACGAAATTCTCAAATATAAAAAAATAATCTGGACACTTTAATAAAGTCATAATCGCATATTTATTCATGGCCAATGTAATCACAATCTTAATGCAACAAATCTGATAATATTTTATAGACTTAAAATCACCTTTTTATTAATCAATCATGTAGGTATCATTCAATCTCCTACTATATTATTAACCATATTAATAATTATAAAAAATTAATTCATTTTTTTTTATTCTCCACTATATTCAGCACATGCAACGAAATACCAATCCTTTTTATATAAAAGATACAAAGCTTACCTTATTTCCACTATACAATTAATTAGTATATGATTATACCGAAAAATCGCTATCAGTCTCGTCAGAGGTCCGTGATTCAATATTGAAAACTTGCATACTGACATCATCCATCAACTGTTGCTTCTCTATATCACGTGATCTTGACTTCGTGTACATAACTTGTAATTCTGCACGAGATGCCTTTTTTTTCTTCCTGGTTTGATAACTATAGTCCAGGTCGCTGCTGGACGAAGACGAATAAGGATAGTGTTTTCGTCTGGCTTTTCGTCTCTTTTTTTTCTCAGCATAAGCAGGATCATCTGAAGAATCTATCACATCACTGATATCGCTTAAATCACCTAGGTAAATGATGATTAGAGTTAAATTAGCAATCAAGAGTCATAAAAACCCTTTCCATCCAAAGCCTGCCTTCTTTTTTGGCACTTTTCAAGTGAACCTCGACATTGGAGCGGAAAGGGTTAAATATATGAAATGTATGAAAAGCAAATTCATATATAAGACCTAAAAGCCAAATTGAACCATTATTAGTAAAAGCTTTGATTGAGATAAGTTCACTATCACTAGAACGTTTTGACCGGAAGATTTGTACTAAACAAATATTAGCTAAGAAATTACCATACCAATATCTCCACAACTACTGAATTCTACAGAATTATATAAAGCAGCATTATATATAATCTAGATATAAATAACTTTCATCTAAATTTATATAGAACTCGTAGTTATTAAACGTAGCTTTAAATTTAGATGCAACATATAGTTTTGCAACTTCCGTACAAAACTTTGTACAAAAGTTGTACAAACTCGCCGTAACGTAGTCCAAAACTTTTGTTCAAAGTTATATAAAGGGAATTGAGATATGGTAAATATTTCTTGCTTATGAATTTTAGAATATTACTACTTAAAGAAGAATATAAGCGACACGATAAATGTGCTATAATATTAATTGAATAATATTTGTATAAAAATATGTCTGGGTAATAGCAAATGTTTCACTGGTATACCGAAATATCGGAATACGGCCAAATTTTTCGGCGGTATTAAAACCGGTATTTACCTTAAAAATATCATATTACACTCGAGTTCAAATTTCTCAAAACAAATGTATCGTTAAATTCCATAATCGCATAAACAGATATATCTCTAAAGTCGAAACATTATCTCAACTCGTCATTACAGTGAATATTTATTGCTTTCCAAAAATAGGCTTTTTAATATCTTGCCTAAGTAAACAAAATCGGATGAATAAATAATGATGCTAATTTAAACTTATGTAAAAATGTAACAATTTTTCAAAGTGACAGCTGCGCCAAAATATTTTATATCATAATATTCACAATCAACATAATAAAGATTACTACTGTGAAATCTGTATTTTTCCTAACTTCGTACGTATTAATCCTGATTACTAAATATTTTTGCTTTTTATTACAATTATAAAATATTATTTTCGTAAAACGTATCGCAGTTTGAAAATAATATAAGATCATTAAATTTATTTAAATAAAAATACTAAACAATTATAGTATGTTATTATTTATCTTGATAATCTATAAGATGTTTAATTAGTATAGAAAAAATATTGTTTTAAAGTCTTTAAAATACTGAAAATTGTGCTGATTTAACACATTGGATACAGACAATACAATTCATTATGAAAATGTGGTATGATAAGAATAGTTATAGTAAAATTAATGATAGAGAAAGTTATTGGTCATTTAATTATCTCTAAAATAGTATACTACAAGTTCTGATAAAATCAGAATTAAAAGTTATAATACAATTAATGCGGGGGGGGGGGGGGTGGTGAAAGGTAAAAAAATCACAGGACACACGCCTTTTTTCTTTCCATTTACTGCAATAATTTTGTTGATCGTAGGTTGAATAGAGCACATGTGAACAGGATTTGACAAATTGATTCACTTCAAATATGAACTTAAGTAATAATGTATATTAAATTATTAGTGAGAAAAATAAAATTTAGATATTAAAATTACTTGAAGCCAGTTAAAATATGGTACAAAATTATAACAATTAGATGCAACATTACTGAAGCAATTTTTTTGGGTAGAAAAATCCAAGCTGATATTGTACCTTTACCAGGAATGCTACATATTAATTCTTTCTGAATTTGTTATACCTGAGTTTTCGATCTTTCTCACGCATATGATTGATTTTGGTGAGAAGTACTCAATAAAGTCCATACTGATGATGAGTTAATTCAATTGGATATAATTTTGTTAAATTATTTTTAAAGAAAATAAACTTATTGTTTTCTTTATTGTGTAGTTGTAATAATTATCCTTGTATATATATTTTTTTATATTTATACAAGTATTTATACATGTATAAATATACGTACATACATACATACAGTACATACCCGTATTTTACCGGTATTATCAGTTTTAAAAGAGAAAATACAGAAATACCGGCATTGAATTTGTTATTGGTATTGCACTTTCTAGTACTGATTATTATATATCTTACATCGAAATAAGTAGCATAGGGTACTTTTTGGAACATAACTACCGTATTATAGAAGGGTCTCTGTATCCCACAGTAGTAATAATAGTAAATAGATATTTCAATTAGTATTTTTTATCAAATTACCGTAAGAGATAGGATCCAGGCAAATAGTGCATTTATTGTGCAAGTCCCCGAAACAACTTTCGCAGAAAACTCCGATGCAGGCGGGAGTCGCGCATCGTATGAAAGTCTCGCCTTTGCGCTCAACGGATGCACACACCAGGCAGGATACTTGTTTTTTATCATCGAGAAAAAAACGAATCACAGGAATGTTGATCAATTTAGCTCGCACCATTTCCACGAATGTTACTTTATCCACCCCTGATTTACCTGAGAAAAAAGTAAATAAATACATAACATAATATATAATATTTTGCATTAGTGCAGAATAATACCATTACATGTTCTATAAGCTGTATCAAACACTTCTTACTATTAAGAAACATTAGTAGACAATCATTAATTACATTTTTTACTATCTACTAAGGGGTATTTTTGGTCCCACCTTCCTCTTTCTTGGTGATACGTGGTGATATTAGAAATTACCCCGCCCCCCTCCCCTATCAAACATGACGTATATTTTTAGTTATGACAAAAAATGTATTTTTTTTAAATTTTTTTGAAAGTGTTTGGATTTTTTTTAAAAAATTAGTTAATAATTAAATACACGTGATATCTTACTATACCGTTTTCTCCCCGACTCGTGATTTTTTATTCAAAGAAAACCCAAGATTAATTGAGATATTGCATCAATTTCACGAAAGGATATGTTTGCTTGAAAAGTAAAACCCGATGCCATTACTGCTTGGCATTAGGTTGTTCGTGGGAGGTATCGAGCCTGGGACATCCGATTGAAATTTTGTAGTTTTAACCTAATTAGATACCTCAAATTAAATTAATACCAAGTTTTGTTAAAGCATATTAGCCAAAACCAACAATATTAGCTACCCATACACTAGCGTTCTTTCATGCAGTTCTTTCCGTTGACGGTTTTTCCTGTCAGATTACCAAAGGGAAAAAAATCTGTTGATCACCCACTAACACAAACTGTTTCCTACCATCTTTCTTGTCGTATTTTCCTGTTAGACTTGTCATCTCACATTCATGAGGAAAATAATCCTGTTACAGCACACTAACGTAAAATATATTTTCTGCAATCTTTCTTCCTAAAAGTGGATCTGTACGGAAAGCATGTTGGTTAGTGTGTAAATTTATCATTTTTAGACACATCTATCCTGACGATCGATCACTTTACTTTTGACAAAAGGATTTTGCTAATTGTGAAACGATAAATTTACAGAGTGTATAGTGCTGAGTACTAGTGCGGTTATATAAAAAAATATTAAATAATTTTCTATTTTGCATTATTATTATTTATGGAAAGAAGACGAAGAATTATTGCTATCACATGTGCTGGGTTAGTAAGTGAAGGCTTCGTTTTTAAGCAACAAAGAAAAAAGAAAAGACGTGCCTGGTCCAAAACATGGTTACTGCAACGAGCGAAATACGGCGATATGAAGCTTTTGAAAGAACTAAAAAGAAATGAACCCGACGATTTTAAAAATTACCTAAGGATGAGTGCAGACGTGTTTGACAAGTTGTTGAAATTAGTTGGCCCATATATACAAAAACAAAATACTCAAATGAGAGATAGTATACCAGCAGAAGAGCGACTTATTGTAACGTTAAGATTCTTAGCTACTGGAAGAAGCTACGAATGTTTAAAATTCAGTAGTGGCATTTCTCCGCAATCATTAGGTCGCATAATTCCCGAAACATGTAGAGTCATCTATAAAGTTCTGCAAAAGGAATATATGAAAGTAAGTACAATACCTTGTGCAAAAAGTCCTCTCTTTATTTTAACAAATACAAATAAACTAAAAAACTCATCCTAATTATAACAAGAAAACGTAAAAAAATTATATAATTGTTATTCACGACCTGCTGAGGAAAAATAAGCTCGCAAACCTTCCATAGGGCTAACATTTTCAGCAGGAGTAGATTCCGCTGTGGAATAATTGTTTGATAGGGAAGGAGACGGAAAGGAATTAGACGCTAATGAGGAATGGGCCGAGGACCCTGGCGACACATGAGAAAAATTATTAGAAGGATAAAGTCCTACATTACTGTAGGTTACATCTACGAATTCATTCAATTGACCCATTATTGCCTTATTAAGTACTTTAGTTAGCAATGCTTCAGCATACATCTTTTGTTCTGGGTTTACGACTTTTTCCAATTTTGCACTTATGTATTGACCCAGGGCATCATTTTCTGTTGGTTTGGAGTTTAGTGCCTCAGTACACTTTGCAAGAAATAATTTCCGCTCCCTGTCTTCACAGATTTTTTTGTTTTGTGCAGGGCTATGACCGTCTGCATTCCTATATCTCTTGTTGTTGGTGTTAATATTAGTATTAACCACTGACTCTACATTATGTGCTATTCCCTAAAAAATATTTATATGTTACATACTTCGAAGATAAGTTTTTACTTTTTTAACACATATAACTTTATTTTTAGTTTCCTACTACTACAGCAGAATGGAAGAAGATTGCGGAAGATTTTGATACCCGTTGGCAATTTCCTAACTGTGGCGGAGCAATGGATGGCAAACATATTAGAATCGCATGTCCGCCAAACACAGGAGCACTTTACTATAATTATAAAAATTTTTATAGCATTGTGTTGATGGCATTAGTAAATGCAAATTACGAGTTTGTTTATGCTGATGTCGGAAAAAATGGAAGAAATTCAGATGGTGGTATTTTGGAATACACTAAGTTTTATGACAAACTTATCAACGATCAGTTAAATATACCACAAACAGTAGATAACATCGAGCATCTCAACTTCGTTTTTGTGGGAGATGAGGCGTTTGCCTTGCATTCACATATTTTGAAGCCATTTAGTCAAGTGGAATTGACCTATGAAAAACGAATTTTTAATTACCGATTATCCAGGGCTAGAAATGTTGTTGAGAATGTTTTTGGACTTGTTGCTTCTCGATTCAGAGTGCTTCATACCGCAATTGCCTTGAAACCGGAAAACACAACATTAGTTATAATGGCAATTTGTGCTCTGCATAATTTTTTGCGGCGCAACAGTGCATCATATTTCAGTCAGAAAGTGTGGACTCGGAAGATAAAAGCTCTCATGAACTACGCAAAGATGGGGATTGGCGAACTGATACTGGTGACTTTTATGGACTGCAGAATTTAACTCGTAATATGACTTTGGAGGCAAAACGCAGCCGCGATAGATACCTCCATTACTTCAACGGTGATGGTAGTGTTCCTTGGCAACATGCAATGGTGGCAAAAGGGAAAGCATAATCAAGAAATATATTGGTTTATGAGTAGAAATTTATAATAAGATTTTTCAATTACCTATCTAATTTTGTAATAAAAATGAATGATAAAATGATTGTAATGAACATACTTCGTTGGTTTCATTGCCTTCGTTGGGCTCGTCTATTTCCTCCACAGGTTCTTGAAATGGGCTATTTGTTGACTCATTGATGTTGTCACAACTACTGGTTGGTAGTTCATGATCTACTAAAAACATCAATAACTTGAAATACCACAAATGTGATTTATAATGTTCGTCAACACCTCTGCCTGATCGCTTTGACTTTTCGACCTTTAAATAATATTAAACTATTTACTATTTTGCACCCTTTTGGGACAGCTATCTATGTATAACTACGAGTATTAACAAGTGTATACTTGCCTTTTTAAATTCTTTGCGGAAGGATCCTCTAATTGATTGAATTTTTTGTTTTACTGTTTTGTGGTCAGCATGTGAATCGTACTTTCTCCAAATCTTTAGCAATTCCAAGTAGCCTTTATTTTTTAAATTACGGTTTTGGTATAGTTCTTTATTCTGTATCTGCCACAAAGCTGGATGAGCTCTATAAGTCTCAATAAATTCTTTCAAAATCCCTTTTGGGACATTTCTTATGTCACCTTTTTCACTTTTCTCTTCACAATCATCATCGTTCAGTTCGGTTACTTGAGTCAATCTCAATTCTTCCTCCATATTAATATTAATATTATTTATTATTCACAAAAAAACAATAATATTATTATTGCACAAGAACAACCCGTGTCCAACCACGCAACAAGAAAGAACAACGCGACTACATAACCTGCGCGAAAACTACGTGCCCACTAACTATGTCTTGGGCAGGAACGTCGAGACATCCCCGAAAGAAATTAGTAATGCTGGAGCGTCATGTCACGCTTCACTAACACACAAATCTTTCCTTCGGGAATCCCCTTTCCGTCAGGAATAACGGTTTTCCTAGAGGAAAGAACGCTAGTGTATGGGTAGCTATTATCTGTTACTATATTGTCTTATCATATTTTACGAAATTCGTTAACAAACTTGTCATATTTCTTGCATTGTCATTTAATTTTTGAAATTACATGTGAAATAAAACGTAATTCATGTCTTGTTCAAGTGTCCTAGCTTATACAAACACAATAACTTAATATTTATCGTGATAAGCATTTTTACACGAAATTATAGATCAGAAACATGTTTCCTGGTGGTATTTATTTTCACAGAGTGAAAATCTCCAACATTATTATATGGACACAAATGTCATTACAAAAAATGTGTAATAGAATAAAAAAAATATTTCCTCTATTTGCACTAAATATTTTTACGTGTTCTACATTCTACAAATAGTAAACCATTTGTGAAACACGTACGTACGTAATTTTTATTGAAATCTCTCTTGTTTCCGGAAATGGTAACAATTTATTACTAATATTATTAGTATTATATCTAACTAATCCCACAGTACAAAATTCGTTGAAAAAATGAGCTGAATTGATTTACATAAAATTATATAATTGATTGATATAATGATATAATTTGTTCTGAGATTAATAGTATTCAGATTACTTGATATGCATTATGATAATATTACATCACTAAACAACATTATATTGAAGTTTTGGCATTAAGGTACTTCTCTAAAACTTACATTTATCACTTATATTAAAATCGTTTTGCATATTTTTGCATCATTATCAGTTTATTTAATAATTTAGCAACGCATGGAACACTTAACTTTTCTTATATTTATACTTGTCAAAATTTATTGAATTTATAATATAATCTAGTATGTGCATATTAGGGTGGTCACTAATATGGACGTTTTTGAATTTCCTTACTCCCAAGGGTTCAAATGGTTCCAAATTGATAAAAAAACAATTCTCTGAAAGCTCTTAATATTAACTTTTAGATAGTGCGAAATTCAATCAAACTTTGTATGAAAATAGCATGGAAAAAAATATGAAAATTAAAAAAAATGAATTAAAACTGAAAATTCGTGTCATTTTTTATTAAAAAATTTTTGAAAACTTTTTCATGCTATTTCCATACAAATCTTTAATTGAATTGCGCTCTCTATCTAAAAGACAATATTAAGATCTAAAACTTTCAAAGAATTATCTTTTATCAATTTGGAACCATTTGAGTCCTTGGGAGCAAGTAAATTCGAAAATGTCCATATTAAGTACAACAAACTGAAACAGAATATTTGTTATTTTAACTTAAAATTAATTTAATACGTTTTAATACCATTTAACGATACGCATATCACTACTCGTCTGTTTTCTAGAAGAACAATAAAGTAAAGTGTTCTATTCAAAATTATGACAGCATTTCCATATTTGAACCATCTCTAGTAAAATCACGATTACTTTTTAAATTAACTTCTCCATATCCGTGCAATTATAATTGATCATTATTTTTATCATCTATTGGTGCTTCAAATTGTATGAAGCCATTCCATTCAACCACGTCTCCTGAGTTGTAAAAGCGGTTAAACTAACTCTATATAACAAAATGGAAACGCATTTCTCGATTTTCCACTCAAAGTGGAATTGCTTCGATAGTTAGTAGTAACCTGACGGTCTTATGGTAACTGGATAAGTTTTCAGCGGGAAACTAACTATCCTCCATTTATATACTCCTTTGCCTTTTAATGAAAAGGGAAGCGAAAACGTGAAACTCAAGTTTAGAAATCAATTAAATTGCAGACTCAATCGTATAAACTGTTCTAATTAGAGGTATCATCGATGACATATTGATGCAGACATTATGATGTATCTAGAATATATTTAATATTAAAAATATTAAATAATTAATATATTTAGTCTAACCGTGCAACTTTTGATGTGGGAATATGTATGTAAGTTTTCGATAAGTTTATTAGTAATTTCAATTATTCGTATGAACTAACATTTCGCTCACTCGTAAAAAATTTAATAAACATACTATAGCAACGATATGAATGAAGTGTTTTCATTTAGCCAAATTATACCATCTTTTCCAAATTTTAAACTTCGATTTCCCCAACCATTTACCATTTCATCAAAAGCGCATTATCTATTCAGCCAAACAAACTCGTCACCTAAAAGTTCTTAAACTAGAAACTTTCAAGTTCCGATCTAGTCGAATATAATTCATCCATCTAGCATATGCAAAGTACGGGTACCTTTACTAAAACGGGTCCTTAGTTGACGTCTGGTGAAGGTTAGGAAATTTCCCCTAGATCGTATAATGTGGTTGTAGAGCCACACTGCTCGCTGACGTGCCCTTTGGGGATGGTAATTAGCCATCACGATCTATGGGAAGAAGAATATGTCGTAAATACAAAGGTTAAATTTATTTGGAAATAGATAATTGACTTTGGATTACAAATTTTAGAAAGTTGGTTTGGATGCTACATATGTTAAAAAAATATAGGAGGTAGTCGACAATGAAAAGTGATTGCATGAGAGATTTGTCTTTATACTCTTACTTCACTACCAAGCTACCGTAAGATCTAGAGGTATATGGCATTGTTGCCATAAGACAAATTGCTGGAACTTACCAAATCATAATAAAATATTTGGAAAATAATATTTAATAATTTTTTTTTTTGAAAATTAAAAAAAAAAAAAAATTCCCAAAAGCTGCATTACTTTCGGCAACACAAGCAGAACGTTTGTTGAATCATTCAAATCGGATGCTTAGTTCTCATAAAAAACTCAATATTTTTGCATATTATCTCTGTGTTCTCGAAACGGTTAGACCTGCCTTAGCCAAGATCTAATCAACACTTCACCCCATCTTTACAAATTGGATCATCCAAATTGGATGCTAGGTTTTCTCCAAAACAGAATTTCTATTTTCTGCATTTCTCGATCTATATCTCCGTAACGACTTGACCTGCCTTTGCGAAAAACTAATCAGCACATCTCCCTATCAATAGGAATCGAATAATTTTTGAACCATTCAAATCGGTTGATCCGTGTGCTTGAAAACGTCGATGGAAAAAACACACACACCTTCATTTTTAC
>NW_020537324.1:67227452-67282285 GCF_003426905.1 Ctenocephalides felis
CTCTGCAAAAGAAATTCATTTAAAATTATGTGATATTTTTGTCACCAGAGATAGTATGGGTTTAATTGCAAATTTTAGGATGTTTGATAGTTTTTAAGTTTAGACCAAATAACAATTTGGTAATACTTGCTATTAGCATTGCAACTAATTACTAATTTTTATTACTTTTTTTTCTAAACTATCATAGCTATAGTTCTATAACCTATTATAGTTGAAATGAGTGATTGCACATATAATATATAGATTTTTGACATTTTTTACATCAATTCATACAAGGATAGATCCCTAACGTAGCATTGCTTATATGCGTTTCTATTTTATCAGAAAATTAGTCCCTATATTTGGGAGATTATATTATATTGTATATATATTATTTCACTTGAAATTATATTCGAGATTTTTTACTTGAGAGGAATTTGATATCATACTGCTTGATATCGATTGTGCTGAGCCGGAACAGTTTGTTCTAGCCCTCGTTTTTATCATTGGAATAACATTGACTATCAATAAGGTTATTACAACTAAAATGCAATTTATTTAGCAAACATTTATATTGTTTACGAATAGAAAAAGTATTTACTCAAAAAATATTCTGTACTTTGCAATTTATTCCAAACTTGTTATAACATATTGTAAGTTAAAAAATTTCAAAAATGTCTAAAACGGGAGATTTCTACGTCATGGATGGGAACCTACCCTATAAATCTAAGTATCTCAAATTTTCCCGACAAAATTGTAAAGAAAGCATGATTGTTTTTCCGATTTATTGGGTATTTGATGCTTCTACGTGCTTTATGGTTTTAGAAAATTCAAATTAATGTACAGGAAGTTTAAGCAATTGCTTTTTATGATACGATTCCATGCACCCATAAGTTAAATATATTTTTATGGATAATGACTACAAAAGCTAATTTTTTGTGCTTAAAATCCTTAGGCAGCTTGCTGGCTCGTAGAGCTGTGTTAGCTGTACAAAAAGTTAATAAAATCGCACAAAATCGAAATGAAATTTTTTGCATATCTTTACGTTTCAAAGGTTTCTAACTTTTCGGCATACCTCAGAAAAAATGGATGTCTGTGTGTGTGTGTGTGTGTGTGTGTGCAGTATGTATGTATGTAGTATGAACCGATTTCAATGATTCAAAAAAGATTTGATTCCTATTGATATGAGACGTGCTGATTGGTTTTTGGTGAAGACAGGTTTAGCCGTTTCGCAGATACAGGAAAAATGTGCCAAAAACGGTAATTAAATTTTTTTGAGAGAACTCGATTTGAATTATTCGAAAAACATTGTATTTGTATGACGAAATGATAATTGATAACATTTTTGGTATGGCAGGTCTAGGGGTTTCTGACATACAGAGGAAAAAGTAAAAAAAACTTGATATATGTCGGTCAAAAATGATCATTAGAAATATCACATCAAATTATCAGATATTTGATAAAATTTTCAAAAATGAGTATCAATTTTGTTTTAATTTTGTTGGGTTGCGTACAAGATTGTTAGTTTTTAAAGTTTACTTCACGGTTCAAGCTAATTTCAAAATATTCAGATTTTTTTCAAAATTTTCAAAACTATACAAAGTTTTATTCTTCAAATAAGAATTTTAAATTTACAAATCAGTTGAAAATGCGTTATTCTAATCGTAAGAAATATATCCTCATATGGATTTATTCGTCACCCTCTTTCTAATGTAAACTTTCTCAAGTGTTTTGAGCCAGTTTGGGATAAGATCCTCACTGTATATTTTATGAACGATAAAATATATAGTGATTATAATTACCTATTTAAAAATGTAGAAAACAATTGTTGTAAATCATTGATCAATTTTTATTGATTACTGATTTTGTTCGTAGAATATATATAATTCTGGTACAGAAAGTTTCAGCAATTTGCCTTGAAGCACGATGCCATACACCATTAGTTTATAAATATTAGTTTTTTTATTGTTTCAACACAAGCAATTAGAAGTCTTACTTTACATGTTCTATAAGCTGTTTGTGAACACTTATGACCTAACGTATTTTATGAGAAAGGCAACCCATCGGTTTACCATTCTCCTATATTAGCTCTTACGTCTAATAGTTATCATATGATTGAATGATGCAGCTATGCCCACGAAGGGCGATTTCCACTTGAAATTATATTGTGATCTATTACTCAAAGTAGAAAATTGACATCAAAGCTGCCTGATATCAGGCTTTGGCAGTAATAAATATTAGTAAAAATAATATTTTACCCGTGGTTCCACAATTAGTTCTGTAGACATGTGCCTCGACAGATCCGTTGCTTGCAGACAATCTTTTGTAGAGGATATGCGGATGGCCCTTACTCTCTCTCGGCGCGTGACCTTTCACAGGCTCGATAACATACTCGTCATACGGTGTTTTATAAAGCCAGACTGCAGAAATCGGAAAAGCCAATGAATATTTTACATATCGATTTGTTATTTTGCTAATAAATCAATAGATCAATGTCACTGAATGACATGCGGTGGATGTTTGTATAAATAGACCGTTGGCGAATAAACATTGATTGTGATTTAATTAGTTATTGCGGGGAAGTATTTGATTTTGTCGGACGTTTAATGAACACAACAATGTGAGCTGACTTTGAGAAATTATTTGTTAGTAAGATAACACTGGGTGCGGTTGTGCCAGGGCACGGTAGTGACAGTTTTTATAACAGCTGAACTATACTGATCTTGAGATAGGATCCAAAGGTAGAAAGATGAAGTATGTTTGTTCGAACAAGTTTGCATTATTGAATTAAGTCATCGCCCTACATTAGCATGATCTGTAGTGTCAAAAACCATTCGATTCCTATTAAAATGGAGACGTGGTGGTTAGTGCAAGACTCAAAGATTAGTTTTTAAGAGAACGGAGCATCCGATTTCAATAATTCAAATAACATTTTACTTGTATTGACAAGATGAAGAACTGAATAAATTTTTGGAAAGGCAGGTTTAGCGGTTTTGGAGATCTAGTAAAAAATGTAAAAAAAAACGCCATTTTGAGGTCAAAAATGATCATTGGACATATGCACATCATATTATCAGATATTTTATGAAGATTTTAATAATGTGTATTAATTTGGTTTACATTTCTATGGGTTTTGTAACATCGTTTGTCTCTTTGACGGCGACGAGGCGCTTACGCGTTTCGATATTCCTTCTCTATACAGCCAAAGCATTGCGATTGCTTTAAAAAAAGTTCTAAATTTCAAAATTAATTCAAACTAATAAAAGCATTTTTTTCCAAAAGTTTTTTCTCCAAAAAAGTAATGTTTTTCAAAAAATTAAGATTTCTCAAAATCTAATTTTTTCAAAGTTTAAAACATATTTGTTTTTTTAAAAATCTAATTTTTGGTACGCGAAGTTTCAGCAATTTGCCTTAAGGCACGGTGCCATACACCACTCGCTTTTATTATAATAAGCTTTGTTTAAATGATTGCATCATTTTCTTTGTTTAAATGGTTACATAATTATTTCTGACAATAAAAGTCGTTTAATAAAACCAATTTTGGTATTATTTTCTAACTTATGTTTATGCCTGATTTGATTTTATGATCAATCCATCATTAAAAATTTGAAGAAAAATATCTCACGTGTTTGAACACTATGAGCTTTTAAGTGCAATTCAGAGCTTTAATTAAGTTATGACCATTGTAGTAAATTTTTACAAATTTTGTTGATTTAAACTATGTAACCGTAACCGTGAATAACCTGTCTAGGATCACAGTCGAAAACAATAACACAATTGCCGCACGATTTCAGGAATTAGACTTTTATTGAACTGTAAAATCAAAATATTAAATTTGGGAGAGGCCCTTCTTAGAAAAAAAAAACATTTTAGTACATGATTTAGGCAAAAGTTGTTGCATTGAATGATGATTCAAAAATGATGAAACGAGAGACAAACATGCGAACTAAATATAGGCGGAAAGCGTTATCATTTATCGTGTTATTTTAAGTTTTTATTTATTTACTCGTACTTTCAAAAAAACAATGAACGCAGTATAATCCACAATCACACCTAATGCATTTTTCAATATGTGTCCGATTCGTTAGACCAATCTTTTTAATCATACCCTAATAATGTGTCAATGTATACTTACCAGTCCATTACACGTGGATATAGCGACTTTAGTATCGGGCATCCCCCTGATTGTGCCTCGAAAGTGACACTGATCAACATTGGGTTTTCTCGATAATAAAGTCTTGAACTTTATGAGTCGGTCGCTTTTCGATCACTAGGCCTGGGCCGATGAAATCGTGATTTGGCCACAGCTCCAAATGATGTTCCTCTCCTAGCACAAAGATGGGAGATTTTGTTTTAGACGAAATAGAAAATTACTTTTGTTTCTTTGTTGTTAGTCGTGTGATGTAATTAACTTTGGGATAAGTTATGCAAAACTCGGCCAAAGTGAAAATATTAACTGATTAATATGTTCATATATTTGGAATATATTGGATAAAAACTCTTCTTCGCTATAATTTTTGTCACAGACTCGGTAAAGTATAATAACAATGTTTGGCTTAGGTGCACTATGGTATTTTCTCAAAAGAGATCATGCGAATTTAATAAACTTGGCACACATTGTTATCATACTTCACCAAGATTTTGACAATTTTTAAAATGTTTCACATAGCAGTTTTCAAGATATGCAAGATTGCACTCTGACCTGAAACTAGCCTAGTTTCAGGTTGAGAGCACGTTTGGCCTAGACGCACCATGGTATCTTTTCAAAAGGGGATTACACAAATTTAATGAAACTTGGCACACATTGTTATCATACTTTACCAAGATTTTGACAAAAATCCAAAATTGGTTCATACAATAGTTTTTGAGATATTCGAGATTTCACTCTGACCTGAAACTAGCTTAGTTTCAGGTTGAGAGCACGTTTGGCCTAGGTGCACCATGGTATCTTCTCAAAGAGGGTAGTATTACAATAATTATTAACAGACGTTATTTCTCGCATTTTACTTACTTCATTATGAATAAATACTATGAGTTTAATCGAAATCCGAGATTCCAAGATTTTTTCGCTAAAATTTTTTAGTGTATTTGATCAGGCTAATTTTCGAGTTTTCAGCGAATTTAACTAGAAAAGCTTATGAGTATAAAAATAATTCTTATATGACGTTATTTCTCGCTATATGCAATTAATTTCCATTTTGGATCCACTATCTGCCCTATCTGCCCTACCTGCCGAGCAATCGTCAAAAAGTTAGGATTTTTTTTTTGCTAATTTTTAATACTGCAAAACTTTGAGAACATATATATACCCTAATATATATATATATATATATATATATATATATAATGGACATTTTCAAATGTCCTTGCCACCAAGGGTTCAAATGTTTCCAAATTGATAAAAAACAATTCTGACAGTTTCAGCTCTTAATATTAACTTTAAGATAATACACAATTCAATCAAACTTCGTATGGAAAGAACATGGAAAATTTTTTAAAATTAAAAAAAAAAATTTTTTAGGTACAACTTAGCGACAAATGAATTAAAAGTGTCATTTTTTATTGAAAATTCGACTATTTTTTCAAAAATGTATATTACATCCATACGTTTTGGCTATAATTCTAGCCTTCATTCAAAACTAAAACAATTGAATGAAATGAATTGAAAAATAAATTAAAAACTAAAACAATTAAATTGGAGTGAAAAAAAATAAAAAGAGTAAATTAGTACTTACAATTAGGATATGGAAATGCACAACATTAATTAATATACACATTAAACTTGTAATTAAACACTTTTCACAAAATACTAATTTAAAAAAATCACAAATAGATAGTGTGTAATATATGTGTTGTTTGTAGACTGATTGAAGATATAATGGAGAAAAGACTCTTTGAAATATTTTTACCAAGATTCTACACATTGTGTCTATATATATATATATATATATATATATATATATATATATAATACTAGTATATTTTCAAATGTTTTTGCCATTAGGCATATATGCAATAAATTTATATTATATTTTATTTTACTGAAAAATATGTTTTTATATTTAAAATATATAGGATGAAACTTTAAAAAAATCACAAAAATATTATTCTCCAACAAAATTGATCATCAACTACGGTCTATCATATTCAAATAGTTGCATCTAAATTTGCATTCAAAGTTGAAATACTGCCAATCTTAACACTCAATAGTAAAGTTTCATTTCATTCGAACTACATATAGTTTGCAATTTGCGATTCGAGATGCAATCAAACAACAATGTCATTTCGGTTCTCAACTTCGTCCTCGCAAAACTTATCGATTGTATGATAGAGTAAATATTTTCCAACAAAACAAGTCTATTCACAACCGAACACGCGATATGTTTTTTCTACTACTTTTAGTTATTTTTAATAGCTAACCTTCAATGGGAAACTTGTAATGTATGAAGGAGTCCTGGGTAATCTCTCGTTTTTTTTCTGGTCTCGTCTAAGTTGTAATAGTGAGGTATGTAGTTGGAGACGAACGATCCGTCGTAGTCAACTTTTCTTGGCACGACAAGCTCGTAATCTTCAACATTTTCGGTGTAGAGACCTTCGAAAAATCAGATCTGTTATATATTCATGCGATAGAATTAAATATCAAATGTTCAAGGCTATTGAGTTGCTCACTTGGAGTTAGAGAACTGGAAAATTAATATGTATAACATAGGAATAAAAGTTCTAAATAGTCACATGGACATACTTGTGAAACCTTTATTATAGTATTTACAGATTTTTTTTATTTTTTTTATTGAATTACAATCTGTTTCTCCAAAAAAACAAGTTTAGGGTTTCGGAGGTATTTTTGTAGTTTTAAATGCTTACCCAATAAGCTGCTTTTTGGGTAAGCATTTGAATTTGGGTAAGCTTTTTAATTCACGATGTTGATAAAATTTTGACATAATAATTATTGACTGGATTATGTTCACATATATATTCAATGAGACCCCTTTTTATACACAGATATTCAATCATAAAAAAATAATAGTCAAGATAGATTTATCATCGATAACAGTAATGTTGCCAACTTTTATCAATATAATTTTACACATTCTTTTATTTAAATATGAACTAGTGTTTGTATTAAATACCATTATATTGCCATACCACTTTAATGACCGTCTTTTATTAACCTTTTTTTTTCTCGCTTGCAGTGAGTGAAACTTTTTAATAGAATCCTAGTGAAAATTTTCTCTAGTTTTTGAAGAAGTTTAAATTGTTCTCCAGAAAGCAAAGCAAAGCCTAAAACCATTTTTAGTTTTATTGACTCTCTTTCTTTTTATTCTATTTTTTTAATTCGTAGTTAAAAATCACATACAATCCTAATTTTCACCCTCCTAATTGAACCTATTGAATTTTTTTTGAGTTTTTGGAGAAGTTTAAATAGTTCTTCAGAAAGCATTTTTTGTAAAGCAAAGAGAGTTGGCCCCTCTTAAAACCATTTTTGATTTTTCTGACTCTTTTTTTTATTTACTCTTATTTTTCTAATGCGTAGGTAAAAATCACATACAGTCCTAAATTTTTACCCTCCTTCCATAAACCCCAATTTTGCAATAGTCACTTCAATAAATAAATCGTTTTTTATCCAAATTCCTCAAGAAAAAAATGGGTATTTTTCAGAAAATAGATTTTTTTGAACTTATAAAAAAGTTCAAATTTAGGAGACAAGCCTATTTTTTTATTTTCTTGATCAGTTTTCATTCTATTCACATTTTTTTTCTATTTCTGTAATGCGTAGTAAAAAATCACATTTGTACCAAAAACCAATATGTTACAATAATGAGTTTAGTAATAAAATCGTTTTTGATCTAAATTTCAGTTAGTTTTTTTTTGTTATAATATTTGTTAATCAGGACTATAATGCCTTATTTACAAAATTGATAGGTGCAAAAAGAAAAATAATACAAAAAAAACAATAAATTGATTATAAAACGAAACATAGTTAAAATAAAATAAAATAATAATATTAATACAAAAATAATAACAACTGACTGTTAGAACAAATGATTTTTGTATTACTGTTATTTCAGTTAGTGAAAGCCAAATTAGTATTTTATACTAGAAACAGATTAAAACTTTTTAGAGCTTCAATGGAAGAGCTTAAATCCTTCTTCAATTCAATTTATATGGCAGCTAAAAATTACGTGCGATCCTAAATTTTCACCTTCCTTATTAATGTTTATCTATGTCTATTAATGTTTTGCAATAGTTATTTTCATAATTAAATTCTATTTCAAACTACTTTTACCTAGTAAAAGGGACATGACTATATTGAACTTATGGAAAAGCCTAGATTTTTGTTAAAAAAAACTAAATGATTTTAATTGCGAACATTGCTCTTGGATCACAATTTGGTGCACTTTTATTTATTACATGATTCAGGAAAACATGTACAACAAATAACTGATGCAGAAATATAGGAGTAAGATCAAAAATATATAAAACTATGGTATTATTTTATCCTTACACACACACATATATATATATACATATATATATATAGATATATATATATATATATATGTATATAAATATATATTTAAAAAAAATATTACACTTATTTGTTGCATTAAACTTTATTCATCAAACAAATACAACATTCAATATCGTTTAAGTTGTTAAACTTTTAAAGTAATTTTCCACAAGAAACATCTTGAGAGTATTCATATTTCGAATACGGTAAACAATAAATATGCAATTCCAAACAATTGAAAACAACACACAAAGTGTAGTTTAAATTTTCCGCAATACCAATTTTATAGTTTTGAAACTGTATATTGCTGTTGCTTTTAGAACGCCGATATCATAGTCGGAATACCTTCGTCAAAGGGTTGACATTCCATATTTTACTCGAGTTTCCGAAGAATGTTTCATGACAATGATTTACTCATACATACACCAAGTACTGAAGCAAATATATTTCTGCAGAGTCATATTTTATAAAATTTCGAATGATAATGTTATTCACGTGTATGCTTCAACGGCGAGATATTTCTTTGTAAAACTTTACGCTTCTTTATTCAATATCCTGTAAGAAGTTTTATTTGTGCATCCAGTCGTACATTCAGGAAGGTATTTGGAAAATTTTGTTCCAATATTCTATTGTTTACCTTCATCTAGAGTAGATTCTTATTAAATACATATTATAATTCGTTTTTTTACGTGTATACTTTATTTTTTTTAAATTACAATCTTTATTATAATTGTTAAATAATCTAACATCTAGCAATAATGATAAATAATAACATAAATTTAAATAAATATGAGTACAAAGGATAGAATTTACATTATACGTTATAGTATACTTTAATGACCAGCTTTTTTGACAAATTTTACTCCTCCTTGATTAATATTATGTGAGAACTTTAGGTGCTAATTCTTGGATAAATAGGTATGTTACAGTAATGCTATGTTATGGGTCTATTGGTCTATATTCGTATAAGTAGGTAGTAACAAATCGTCAAAAAGCTATGTATTTGTTGTGACATTAGGCGTTTTACACATATAAACCTAACTTCACGTACGTGTTACCAAGGAGACATCAGAAATATGTACTTATGATAAAATTGTTTTTTTGACGTTTGTGCGTTTTGGAAGTTAGGTTTTATGTGTAAAGCGCCTTATCGCACAACAAATACACATATTTATAACAATTTGTTACTATCAACTCATACGAATATGGACCCCTAAAAGAAATTTATCATAGCCACTACCATTTACCTATTTTATCCGAGAATTAGACATGATAAGAAAAAATATTGATATTAGTGCTTTAGTGCTTTCACTAAATGTTATGTTTTTTTCTGATAGATTTTTTTATTCTGATATTTTTTTTTTAATTTCACATGATAATTCCTATGAGTTATTTGCCTTATGTCATTTACTCGCACACATACACACACACACTTTCAAACACATATAAATTTATCTGATAAATATTACATTGATATTTAGAGAATTACTTTAATAAGCGATTCTACTATTCTGTTTACATAAAGTTATAATATGTTTCTGATAGATGACCACTAGTTTAAAATATTGTTTAAACCACTGAATATTGATCATGATTATTTTAAATTTTTACTTAAAAAATGTTTAACCTAGGAGTATACCATGGGAATTCGGTGTGATATACAATAATAACATGCTTCTATTTATAACAAGTTTAAGGAACCTCTTCGACTTCTAATATTAAGTTTTGTTAAGAAATTAATTGATGCCCTTTTTCATATAACAGCTTGCGATCTACAAATTTTTATATTTAATTTTTTTATATATTAAAAATATAAGTGTATAAGAAAATCTGTTATATATATATAACTGTATCTCAATCAGACAATATATCTGGTGTAAGAGATCACAGTAAATATTATTACAAACAATTTATATACTAAAATTTTGCAAATATACACGTAAATACATAATATGCTTATACACACACATGCTTATTCAGATAAAAATTATAAACAATAATTATATATAATGAAAGAAAAAAAAAATTATCTCTAAATTCTAGAGTACTTTTTAACTCTGAGAATTTTACTTTTTGACTTTTTTAAGAATTGCTCAATATGACAATGAAGTCACGAAATTCTCAAATATAAAAAATAATCTGGACACTTTAATAAAGTCATAATCGCATATTTATTCATGGCCAATGTAATCACAATCTTAATGCAACAAATCTGATAATATTTTATAGACTTAAAATCACCTTTTTATTAATCAATCATGTAGGTATCATTCAATCTCCTACTATATTATTAACCATATTAATAATTATAAAAAATTAATTAATTTTTTTATTCTCCACTATATTCAGCACATGCAACGAAATACCAATCCTTTTATATAAAAGATACAAAGCTTACCTTATTTCCACTATACAATTAATTAGTATATGATTATACCGAAAAATCGCTATCAGTCTCGTCAGAGGTCCGTGATTCAATATTGAAAACTTGCATACTGACATCATCCATCAACTGTTGCTTCTCTATATCACGTGATCTTGACTTCGTGTACATAACTTGTAATTCTGCACGAGATGTCTTTTTTTTCTTCCTGGTTTGATAACTATAGTCCAGGTCGCTACTGGACGCAGACGAATAAGGATAGTGTTTTCGCCTGTCTTTTCGTCTCTGTTTTTTCTCAGCATAAGCAGGATCATCTGAAGAATCTATCACATCACTCACTGCATCGCTCAGATCACCTGGGTAAATGATAATTAGAGTTAAATTAGCAATCAAGAGCCATAAACCCTTTACATTCCAAGCCTTCTGTCTTTTTGCCACTTTTTAAGTGACATTTGACATAGGAGCGGAAAGGGTTAAATATATAAAATGTATGAAAAGTAAATTTAGTGAAAGTATTTTATATTCATATAATGTGACATAACAATTTAAAGCCGAGATGTCTATTATTAGCAAAAGCTTTGATTGAGATCTGTTCTGTCAGTAGACCGGAATATTTGAGCTAAGCAAATATTTGCTAAGAAATTACCATCTACAGCACCATTATATTTAATCTAGATATAAATAACTTTCATCTAAATTTATATGAAGCTCGTAGTTATTAAACGTAGCTTTAAATTTAGATGCAACATATAGTTTTGCAACTTCCGTACAAAACTCTGTACAAAAGTTGTACAAACTCGCCGTAACGTAGTCCAAAACTTTTGTTCAAAGTTATATAAAGGGAATTGAGATATGGTAAATATTTCTTGCTTATGAATTTTAGAATATTAATGCTACTTAAAGCAAAATATAATTGGTATTTTTTAACTTCTTGTAAGGTGAGTTATAGTAATCGCAAAAAAATCGAAAATGAAAATGTATACATATCTTAACGCTTCAGAGGTTTCTGAACATTTTGGCATACCAAAAAATTGATGTATGTGTGTGAGTGTGTGCTAGGATACAATTTTTTGTCGACGTTTTTGGGAACGCAGTTTGAAAGATTTGAATAACTCAAAAACTAGTGGGGTGCATGGCATCGTGCATTAAGGCAAAGTGTGTGTGTGATAGGATACAAATTTTTGTCGACGTTTTTGGGAACACGGTTTAACCGATTTGAATAATTCAAAAACTAGTGGGGTGCATGGCATCGTGCATTAAGGAAAAGTGCTGGAACTTTCCGTTCCGTAATTAAAAATCTTTTGTATGGAACCCAGAAAAATTTAAACAAAATGTGTACACATTTTCAAAATCCTATATAAAATAATGATGATTTAATCTGATAATTTGATGTACATATGTCCAATAAACATTTTTGACCGCAAAATGCCATTTTTTAAACTTATTTTTATTGAGAGTCTATAACCGCTATATCCGCCTTTCCAAAAAATTTATCAGTTCTTCATCTTGTCAATACAAGTAAAATGTTTTTTGAATTATCAAAATCGAACGCTCCGTTCTCCTAAAAACTGAGTTACCGCTTTCAGCACTTTTTGGCCCATATCTTCGGAACGGCTAGACCCGCTTACGCCAAAAACCAATCAGCACGTCCCCTTATCAATACGAATCGAATGTTTTTTGAATTATTACAATCGGTGATCGGTGTTCCCGAAATCGTCGACGAAAATCTGTATCCGCACACACACAAACACAAACATACATACATTTTTTCTGAGGTATGCAAAAATATTTGAGAAACCTTTGAAACGTAAGGATATATAAAAATTTTCATTTTCATTTTTTTTGTAATTACTATAACTTGCCTTACGGGAAATTTTTCAGAGAGCCATTTTTTTTCTAAAATTTTACAATTTCTCAAAAATCTAATTATTTCAAAGTTTTGAAACTTTTTTTTAAATAATTTAGTTTTTGGTACGGAAAGTTCCAGCAATTTGCTTCAAGTTAGTTTAAATGATATTTGTTTAAAAATATATATGATACTGTAAATGGTTATATTGATAAAATTGTTAATTCCCCTACTTCGAAATTAGAAGGGTGGGTACTTTTTTTTCAACTACCGTGGTATACAAAGGTTCCTGTATCCCACAATAGTGATAATAGTAGACAGATATTTCAATATTTTCTCAATATTTATTATCAAATTACCGTAAGAGATAGGATCCAGGCAAATAGTGCATTTATTGTGCAAGTCCCCGAAACAACTTTCGCAGAAAACTCCGATGCAGGCGGGAGTCGCGCATCGTATGAAAGTCTCGCCTTTGCGCTCAATAGATGCACACACCAGACAGGATACTTGTTTTTTATCATCGAGAAAAAAACGGATCACAGGAATGTTGATCAATTTAGCTCGCACCATTTCCACGAATGTCACTTTATCCACTCCTGATTTACCTGAGAAAAATGAGAGATTGAATAGATTTCATTAAGTAATTTGTAATAGTAAACAATAATACTCTTACAGTAAGTCTGGACAAAACGTCATTATGCTTTGGTTTTTAATCATACTCATTTATTTAATTATATTATAACCAGTCACAATCGTTTTTACTCATCTTTGTTTTATTGATTACCTGTAAGAGAGTATTTTTATTATAATAAATTTTGCAAAGCGCGAAACACCTTTAAACGGATTTCTGCAACATGACTAACAACGACGCTCAACATCTGGTAGGATTTTTATTATGGTTTTAAGGCCACTGTCATTTTGTCCATGTACACCATTTTGTAAGTGTTTCATCTACGTGTTCTATAAGTTACTGAGAACACAAATATTAGTAGGCAATCTCTTCATTGTTTTTACTATATCACTACTATATCACTTTTATGTTTAATATAGAACGCTAATAGCAGACAACTTTTCGGTTGTCATTTTAATTGGGATATTGCAGCAATCCCCGGTACTATTTTTGCTTGAAGACGAATTGCTGTCTATATTTCCAAGTAAAAATCAATGTGAATACTGCTTGACATCAGGCTATCCGTTGAAGATGTTGAACCTGGGACATCCGAATAAAATCTTATAGCTCTAACCTAATAAGATACCTTAGATCAAAGTAATACCTAAGTTTGTTGAAGCATCTGATACAAAACACACAATATTACCTTTTTCTTTTCTTTAACACATTTGTCATACTTCTTGCATTGTCATTCATTTTTTTAAAATTATTCATGAAATAAAAGGTAATTCATGTCTTGTTTAAATGTCCTAGTTTATACAAACACGATAACGTAATATTTATCGTGATAAGCATTTTTAATTGAATTGCGCTCTATCTAAAAGACAATATTAAGAGCTAAAACTTTCAGAGAATTGTCTTCTATCAATTTAGAACCATTTGTGCCATTGGGAGCAAGGAAATGCGAAAATGGCCATATTAAGGACCATCTTAGTACATATATGTGCAATAATAACTTGTTACATTAAATATGTTCAACAAACTTAAACAGAATATTTAAAATTTTAACTTAAAATCAATTTTATACGATTCTATTACCATTTACCAATACGTATACCGCTACTCGTCTGTTTTCTAGAAGAACAATAAAGTAAAGAGTTATATTTAAAATTGCGACTGAATTTCCATATTTAAAATATGTCTAGTAAAATCACGATTACTTTTGAAATTTACTTTTCCATATCCGTGCAATTATAATTGATCATTATTTTTATCATCTATTGGTGCTTCAAATTGTATAAAGCCATTCCATTCAACCACGTCTCGTGAGTTGTAAAAGCGGTTAAACTAACTTTATATAACAAAATGGAAACGCATTTCTCGATTTTCCACTCAAAGTGGAATTGCTTCGATAGTTAGTAGTAACCTGACGGTCTTATGGTAACTGGATAAGTTTTCAGCAGGAAACTAACTATCCTCCATTTATATACTCCTTTGCCTTTTAATGAAAAGGGAAGCGAAAACGTGAAAACTCAAGTTTAGAAATCAATTAATTGCAGACTCAATCGTATAAACTGTTCTAATTAGAGGTATCATCGATGACATATTGATGCAGACATTATGATGTATCTAGAATATATTTAATATTAAAAATATTAAATAATTACTATATTTAATCTAACCGTGCAACTTTTGATGTGGGAATATGTATGTAAGTTTTCGATAAGTTTATTAGTAATTTCAATTATTCGTATGAACTAACATTTCGCTCACTCGTAAAAAATTTAATAAACATACTATAGCAACGATATGAATGAAGTGTTTTCATTTAGCCAAATTATACCATCTTTTCCAAATTTTCAACTTCTATGTCCCCAACCATTTACCATTTCATCAAAAGCGCATTATCTATTCATCCAAACAAACTCGTCACCTAAAAGTTCTTACTAGAAACTTTCAAGTTCCGATCTAGTCGAATATAATTCATCCATCTGGCATATGCAAAGTACGAGTACCTTTACTAAAACGGGTCCTTAGTTGACGTCTGGTGAAGGTTAGGAAGTTTCCCCTGGATCGTATAATGTGGTTGTAGAGCCACACTGCTCGCTGACGTGCCCTTTGGGGATGATAATTAGCCATCACGATCTATGGGAAAAACAATTTGTGGTAAATCTAAAGATCGATTTTAATTGGAAATAGATAATTTACTTTGGATTACAGAGACATAAATTTTCAGGAATATGTCAATCAATGGTCGAGATTTTTAGGTACGATTTTTTTAATCGATTTTTTTATCATGCCTATGTAATTTCGTGCTTAGACGATTTGGAGTTAGAAAGAAAAGTTTTGAATGATTAGAATTCAATTCATAAAGATTAAGTTTAGCTTGCGTTAAAATGTTAGTGAGATTGTTGTTAATAAAAAATTTCATTATTGTATCAGCTGTAGTTAATGAACTATGAACGTTAAAATAATTTCTGGGGATTTTGAATATTTTTAGATGTTCAGTTATGCTTTGTTTAGGTGATTGTTCTGAACATCGTATTGATAAGAACGTGTTTTTTCACTGATTGTTTTGATTGAATTTTAAATGCGTCAACTTTTAATAATTTTTTATTTATTTATTTATTTCTCATAACCAATCTGAACCTTGGGTTCAATAGGGTTATTTGCTGTTGGGTACAAGGCATTTAGAAATTTCCCTAGTGAGGAATTTCCTTACATAAATATATTGATTGTTAATTTTTGATGAAACTTACAAACACAAGTTGAAGCATGTTTTTAAAGGAGGGCATCTTAAAGCCGACCAATTTCGATAATTTCAAATGTATAGTTTGAAAAGGTCCTAATACTTGAAAACTTGGGCATTTAACATGTGTGACTCAATAAGTCCACATGACACGACTATCTGAATAAGAAAAAACTCTATGCTAAATGGATGCCGCGCGAACTCACATATGACCAAATTTAAAGTGTTAATGAGACAATTAACAATTAATTATTATATCATTATTTTTATTGCGATTCTAGACATGTTATTCATGATTACGCATGCAATTTAAAATTAACCACAACGACCGAAAAATAATCACATTTTTACCAAAGTTCTAGATTGCAACTAAAAGCTTATCATTTTCACTGCGTGAGAATTTTTTTTCTCATTTTTTATGCCTGTTACACTCCAATTTTTCCCGACGTTGAGTTCTGGGACACTTATATATATATATATATATATATATATATATATAATATTAGGGTGATTCTCCATTTGGATGTTTTCAAATTTCCTTACTTTTAGGAGCTGAATTGCTCCAAAATTGATATAAAAAATATCCCCTGATAGGTTTAGCTCATAATATTAACTTTAAGATTGCCTGCACTTCAACCGATGTCTTTTATAGAAATAACATGGGCAAAATTCCATTTGTTTTATAGAATTTTATAACTTAGCGACAAGTGAATCAAAATTTTGAGAATAACATTGAATTTGCTTATTTTGATCATAAATCAAAATTTACAAGAAAAATTTGATATATTTCATAAAATAAGTTTTTACTCAGGAAGAAAAACTAAGAAATTTTAGTTGGAATGCGGCCTATATGCAAGTTAAAATTAGGAGCTAAAACTTTCAGGGATTTTTTTTTATCAATTTGGAAGCATATGAGCCTCTTTTTATTCAATTTAATATGAACTTTTATGAACAAATAGAAAAATGAATATATAAAGTAACTATCTATTAAAAATATAAAATAAAAAGCTACTGTCGTTAGTGATTTTTATGTGAATAATATATGTGATATATCTTATAATAATTTTAATAATTTATGAAGGTCCTTCATGGTTCTAATTCTAAATAACATACAGTTTTGTGTTATCTATATTTTACTATTTTCAAACAAAATCCTCATACATAATATCGATAATAATATAGTCATTAATGACGAAAATCTTGAAGATCTTTATTATTTCCAGTTATGAAAGAAATGACTACAGTAAAAAAATAATAACTGCAGTAAATGTGAATAGCAATATAATAATATAATTAATGAAAGCCTCTGAGAAAATATAATAAAGAATTTAGTATTTCAAAAAACAGAAAAATTTTGTTTTCGCGTTGTAAGTTTGGGATTTCTATTAGAAATTCCTTAAACATAATTGAAAACTATATTTTCATTAAATATCGGTATGTTTTTTAAACTTGAAATTTCCTAAATTATACGAAAGATTTTTTAATATATGAGTTTTTCCCGTTTCGTGAGGTTGATTTGAATGTATTCAACACTGATCAATCAATATTTAACCCAATTTGCACGGAAAGGGTACTTGGTTTGAGCTTCACAACTATGTACAAAAATTTATTGTAAAATTACTACTTTGAAAAATTGAGTTGTTATTGCGTCAAGTCAAAAGACTTATGACACAAAGTAGAAATTTGATGAGAAATTATATTTGCGAAAGAGAAAGTAAAATTGTACATATAAAAATACTGATCAGAATACGATATAACTAGTGGGGTGCATGGCATCGTGCCTTAAGGCAAATTGCTGAAACTTCCTGTACCGTAATTAAAAATTTTTGTAGAGAACGCAAAAAAATTACACAAAATGTGTACACATTATTAAATTTTCACACACACACAAACATCCATTTTTTCTAAGGTATGCATTATTTCAGAAATCTTTGAAACGTAAAGATATATAAAAATTTTCATTTTCGATTTTTTTGCGATTACTATAACTTACCCTACCGGAAGTTAAAAATGTCGTGTAAAGGATAGAAAGTAAAAATGTTGTAAGTTGTAAGTATCTAAATAATGCTCTAAGTTAGCAAGCTTATGACAATTTTCTATTACCTGTCGTAATCTCAAGCCGTACGGTTCAAATATTGCCAATAACCAGCAAATGACGATCAATGACACTATCTGCACGTATCTGTCTATGTCAGGCGGAACCGGATCGGGCAGGCAGGGCGTAGGGTCCAGGTTAAACTTCGAAGTTATCGGCGTGAAAGCTTTAATAATGCCCCTCAACAGATCTCCCACTATGCCTGAATAAACGGAAACAAAACAAAATATTTTTAGGACATTGGGAAATCGATTTACTTCAGTAGAAAATGAATTAAATATAGTAGTCCAGTCATTCAAGCTTAAATTAGGTAAGAATATCGGAATTCAAGATACCCAGCTGTAAGTCTGTATACACTTGTATATTGACATTCAAAAGTTGTCTCAAAACCTACAATAAAAAAAAAGGTTTTGAGGCAACTTTTAAATGTCAATATACAAGTATTTACAGACTTACAGCTGGGTATCTCGAATTCCGAGGTGAACTAACTATAATGACTGGACTATAAGAAATAAATTTATTTACACATTTCACATCTTATATTAGCAATTAGCTTATGAAACTATTATAATAAAATTATTATTATTATTATGAAATTATGAAAACTTTTTTCAATGCAAAATAATGAGTCATCACAAATAATTAAAAAGATTGAATGCATGTTGTTATAATTAAAAATATTAAATGCATGCTTGATTGATTGAATGATCAATTGTTGTTTGAATAACAAAATTATTATTCATTATTGTTTAAATATTTAGCGAAACGATATGTATAATAATTTTAATTTTGTGTTGACATTTTTATTTGTGTGTGATATTTTTTGTGTTAACTGAAATTATGGAATGGTAAATTATATGTGCAGTAATTTGCATAATAATATTATTTATACAGCAATATTTTAATAGATAAAAATTGTGGATTCTCTTTTGCTTTGAAATTGAAATTATACACGGCGAATATAATGTTACCAAAATTATGTACATTGTGTTTGAAAATGAATATTTTATTATAAAACTATATATAAATTTGCTTGATTAAATATTCTAGCTTCACTAGGTTTTACAAGAATTATTCATTAATTTCTTAATTATGTTTTTAAATTAGTTTCTGAAGTTTGATAAAATAATATTTGAATTGTAGAAGTAGAGCATAGCATATATTTTAAAATATTTAGATTAATTAAAACCAAGATATTCTTTACTACGGCTAAAATTTATTTACTATATTAGTATCAACTTCATAACTTTATTATTTACACTCTGAATGAACAAATATGTTTTTGTTTAATTTGTGAACTTCGAGATAGGGAAGTTTGTTTTCACGAAAAAATCCGACTTGCAAATTTTGTTTTCTGGACTTTTCGAATTATTCCGAATCGGAGACACAATTTGGAAAAAGTATATGTGTGTGTTTATGAGCTGATTTTTGATCTTTCGTCGACGTTTTTTCAAACACCAATTTCAAATGTTTAAAAACCAATATATGTAGCATGATAAGGACTAGCGTTTGTAACTTTTGTGCGACGATCGGCTAACCCGTTTATTTGTAATTAGTAGAGCCTACAATCTTAAATCGATTTTAATTCAAAAACTCTTGGAAAAATGTTGGTTGAGAATCGCGTTGATTAGTTATTGGTGAAGATTGGCCAAGCCGTTTCTTTGCAACTAAATGCTGAAAAACTTTAACTAGTTTTATTTTGATAGTCAAAACTGATATATTTTTCAAAGAAAACAAACTATTTTGAATCCTTCACTATCTAGAAATTCACTTTAAAGCTATGATTGTTTCGGCATAGTTTTTTTTAATTGAACTATATTCATATAATATATATATATATATATATATATATATATACATAAATATATACATATATATATATATATATATATATATATATATATACGAGTATATACCTGCCTTATATATAATATTCTTCTGTACGGGTTATGATCTGATACTTCTCCTACACTGTTTTTCGGGTTTTGATAATTCAATTTAAAGTTTGTCAAAGGAAATTTTTAAGATTCAATGAACGATAAAACTAGAGTAACACTGTAGAAATAAATGGCAAAAATCACAAAAAAACACTTATCTTTGTTTGACATTGAAATCATTTGAACTCTCATCTCCTAGAAATGTCAATTCACTTGAAATTTGAATTTTGAAATTATGAGCCTAGATAATATTGGAATATAAAATATAAGAAAAATGTAATGTCTACATTATCATTGCCGAAAAGCAGCTGAGATGTGCCGGGAATTAAAATAAAATAAGATACAATTTGGCGGATGAAATTATATAACTTAGTTCAATATATCACGCAACAAGTCCAAAATTGCATATACATTATTTTTTAAACTTATGCATGTCGCATTTTGATCTACTTTACTAAATTATTCACTAATACAAAAAATATTCGTACTTATTAAAAAAAATGATTTAAAATTTTATTTCATTCGTCGAAAATTCATTTGTTTGGCATTGGATATATGGAATATTTAGCAAGTTGATCTTAGATTGAAGAGTGCTCATATAAACTAGATTTTACAAATTAATTCACCTAAGATTTCAACATGAACAATAATGTTTATAAAATTATTTATTTATTATAATTATAAAATTATAAAATTATTTAATTATATAAAGAAAAATGTACTTCAGAAATTATAATTGCTAAAAAGCAACTAATATACCGTACGATACTATGAAAACTATAGACAAAATTATTGAAGCAAATATGTTGTGTGGTAAAATTAAGTGTGATATTGTTCTTTTACCACAGATACTATATTATTATTTTTTGAATTTTTTATACTGATTATACTAAGACCATAAATGAATCATAAAGGCAGGGCATCGAATAGGATAATATAAAGTGTAGGATAGGATATTAAAAAATTTGGAACTTTTGTAGACGTGGGTACAGGACAACGTCTGTCGGGTCATCTAGTATATTTAAATACACTGATATTTACCAAATGTCATTTATCTCACCTTCTCCATTCACAGTTGCTCCTGCGACATCAGGCATTTCGATAGGGCTTTGACTACGCCCATGATATCGAATGTTAGCCAAAAGCCAATAAAGCGTGTAGTCAGCTAACATTTGGGCACACAATTTAAATGACATTATTAGTAGAAATATCATTGACTTGGTCAATTTTACACGTTCCTCTTTCAATAATCTGCACGAATTGAGCGCTATATACTTGTTCCTTTCGCGACGATTCAGGGGAAATACAGTTTCTTTGTCTTGTTTGGCCCGGACGAAGTCGATGTCACGTAGGTAGTCGGTGATATATCTATAATAAAGATAAAATATCAAAAGTTTCTAGAATAAATGTATTATAATTATAAATCATTATTTAAGACATTAAATTATTAGTAGTTAACATATAAGGTGACCTTTTTTTGTACGAAATCCGGGACGGAATGTTATGTAGAGAATGTCAGGGGGTGTGTTGGGCGTTGGTGAGCTAAAAACTTATATGCACATTTTTTGGTTCAAATTTTCTAGTTGAAATATATTTTAAACAATATCGGCAATCGAACTATTTTTAAAAATCCGGGACAAAACACTTAAAACCGGGACAAATATGGCCTTTAAAAAAAAACCGGGACGCAAGGCGGAAAATCGGGACATATGGTCACCTTATAACATATCACTTGTGGTAAATAAACTATGTATTTTTTAGAAATTTACATTTCCATGAAAACATAATATACTTTTTGATATTCTGCGAAAAGCTTTATATAAGAATATAATATATAACCTGGCTTAAAGCAAAGTGCAATATATTTATCTACTGTTATTATATCTTATATACCATAAGTTATTTAAAATGATTTGATATTCATTAATAATAATAGTAATATAAATTAATTACCATAAGTGATTTAAAATAATTTGATATTCATTAATTAAACATTAATCGACATTAAGCAAATATTTAGAATATTTATTTTCAAAATAAGACTATATATAGTGGTCGTAGGAAATTGTACATATAAATAATTTAGCCGTTAAAATTTTTTTGTCAACTATAATTTTGAGTTTCTAATCCTATTATTCAATGATAGCCTTAATCAAAATGATGAAATTTGTACAAAAGCATCGAAATTAATAAATATAAACTATATAATAGTGCTCATAGAAAATTGTACCTACATTTAATTCAGTCTTTAATTTTTTTGTGAGCAGTAATTTTGAGCTTCTAATTTTATTATTCAATGATATCATAAACTATAAAATTTGTACACAAGTATCAAAATTAATAGTTTTGGTATTTCCTGATTTCTCTGTTACTACGCTTCAATAATCATCTTTATTTCTTTTGCTATCAAAGATTATACAATTTTTTTTGCTGTACCAAAGCTTACTGTAATTAAAAGCTCATAACATGATATAAGATTTTGGATTTAGATCGAATTTTCTAAATTTGTTTTCGTCTAATACTTGTTAACAATAAAAAAAAACAGAAGTCTAATACTGAAGCAAAGAATCAATAATTATACTAGAGGCTATTATAATTTTTGTTTAAATATTTTTCTAATATAATTCAATTTCTTAAAATCATTGATTTTTTGTATGATTTCTGATATTAAATTACCAATCAGAATGAATACATAAAATATTAAAACAGTTAATTTATAAAAAGCCGTTAACACAAAAACATAAAAATTTATATTAGAGTAAGGTTGCTTACGTCGTACCTCTAAGTAAAAAAGTTAATAATATTTAGTGCAATTAAATTGAAAAAAAAACTTGCGTTTTTTAAATCCTTATTTAGTTGATTTGTTATTCACAATTATAAAACTTTTTATATTCAAATATGTGTTTTCTCAAAATTGTGCTTCTGGTACCTACCACATATAGCCTTTCAAAAATCTTAGAAGCTCTTAGAAGTAAAATATAGTAATATTTATCTATTGCCTAAAACAATTAATAATGAATAATAGTGGATAAAAAATTAATTCCGAAGTCGATTTTGCTGTATTTGTTTATTATTTATGAAGATACAGCCGTTATTATTCACATCAACTTGGTGTTTGTTAATTTGAGCAAATACTTTGGAAAACTATATTTATTCGGATTTTCTTCATATTTATAAATTAAACTGGTATGAGTAAGAAAACTTGCACAGATGCAAGTATTTGAAGACTTAAGCTGGATGATATTGGAATTTCGAATTTAAAACTAATGGCATAACTGGAACATATATGTAATATAAATAAACGTTATTAAAGAAAAATTGTCAGGATCATATTCTTGCCATAATAGAATTGCAATTGAGCTAAAAATATTAGTAGAAAATTTACTGATAGCCATTTAACTATTTGTTTTCACAATAGTCACCAGTTTTCTAATTATGAAGTTTACTTGATAGTTTCATTCAATAGTACCAGATGATGTAATTTACATTTATCATTTGGAGTAAAACTTAGGAAGTGGCACGATTTGAGAAACCTTACCACATATTCTATGATTCTTTTATACTTACCTGTTATCGAAATGTTCTACAGTCAAATACTTCCTCCGATAATTGAAGACCTTTACAACAATAAACAGAAAAAAGAAGCTAGTTGCACAACTCATCCAGTCGAAAACGGCTAAAACTGTATCAGTTCTATGTTTGACCTCCGTCATCATTCCGGCGGCCACTTCGCTCATCGATCTTGACTGATTTGTCTCGAAATCAAAGGAATGCTTAAATTTTATGGATACAAAAAACATAGTTCGGATGTGAGTGACAAAACGGCGAAACCTCTTCTTGATACTTCCAATTATGCTGTCACTGATGAAGTCGAGCAGCATACAAATATAGTCTAGAATCGACACAGTAAAGAATCAAAAAAAAAATCATAGGTGGAGATGGAGAATTTTTTTCTTACAAACATAAGTAGTTTATGACGCTCTTTTTACTACTACTGTCTAGAAAATCTTACAAAATGCTAGTCGTATTGGTTCACTCAAGACAATAAAATAGAAGCATGTTATTATATCAGTCTAATGCTAATGGCATGTTTTACTATTTCTCTACATACATTGCTCTTGCATAGTAAGAGCAATCTTATTATATTTCGCTTCATATTATTTTATTTAAATTGCATCATTATAATACACACATATATATATATATGTATATACTAGGGTGGTCCTTAATATGGACATTTTCGAATTTTATTGTGTTATTATATTTTACTATGGTCTCAGAAATGTTATTCACGGTTACTGTTCCAAAGTTAAAAGAAAACTAATGTAAATGAACTACAATAAGCAAATAAAAGTTTTCACCAAAACTCATAATTTACAAGCATGAAATAATGTTTTCTCTATTTATTTCAGGACAGTGAAGGTCAATACTATCACCGTTCCAGATCGACGTTAAGTTCTGGGACACCATGTATATCTTGATTATTTTTTCAACGTTCAAACATTTTTGGAACAATTGGCAGTTCATTGGACGAATTGAAAAGGTAAATTATTAATATTATTTTTATGTTTTGACACTTTGTGTGTCATCATTCAGCAAATCTAAAAGATTTTACACTGCGAATACAATTATTGAAATAAAAAAACATTAATTTTGAAATTTAATGTGTAAAAATATACATACCAAACTATGACAAAACCGACACGTAAACTTTGAAACAATATTATAATTAAAAAAAAAATTTTTAATTACACTTTGCTTTTTCAAATTATAATAGTGGTTTAAAGTTTGTATTCTGGTATTGTCCGGATTTGATATCCAAGCTGAATAATTTTTTTAATTTATTAATATGTTATGAAACCATCCATTTAAAAATGTATTCTGTTCATAATTGTACTAAATTATGAAAAAAATTGTTAAGAGGTTACGTCAAAGGTAGTCGTACAACATACATTAGTATACAAATATTTAACGTAGGTTTGAAATTTAACATATTGTTCCTATATGATTTTTTTTTGATTATGGAAGACAACTGTGCCAAATGTGAATCGCGAATCAATTCAAATAATTCCTGAAAATAATATCAAACTGTCTATACTTACGACACTAATTTAAATTTAATGTCATCTGGTATTCCCAAAAGAAAAGAACTTTCTTGATAAAACGTAGGATTTATAAAATATGCATCTACAAGTTCTTGCATACAACTTTATGAAGTACTTTACTAGATATATAAGGCGTCACAAGTTTTAAAATATAGATGAATGAAAACCTTTTATATTTATATTGATTTACTGTTTGAATTAATCAATTTCAATAAAGGTTTTACTTATTTTACTTAATAACTCACATTATCCTAATTTATAATACATTCTATTCACATCACATCTGGAGGCTTTGTTTCAATATTACTTCTGAATGAACATGTAATGGATTTAAAGGTCAAATACTCTTGAGCATGTAATGGATGTAAATGTCAAAGTATTTACTCAGGATATGATCATAATAATATATGAATAAGTAAATATATTTCTGACGCAGGAATGGTATGAGGGCATTGCTAAGAAATTCAATCATGAAATTGATACCTTATTACATAGTACTTACCAGTTATTTGGTACTTACCCAAAAATTTCACCGTGTAGCAGAGTGCACTTGCAACATACGCCACAGAACACATCCAACCGAACACACTTCCTAATTTAGCTTTGCAATCCACTATTGCATCATCAAAAACGTTCATACATCTTTGAAAAGGTGTTCCAAATTTCTTGTTACAAATATTCACCACACTGCCAAGCCATTGAAACGCAGATTTGATAACCCCTAAAATGCCCATTATTATTTTTTTCAAGGCAGTGAAGGCTGCTCGCAATTTTTCAATAATTTTTGATATAATGCTTGCAAGCTTTTTGATAGCATTCTTGATGGCGTAGTATGGTTTTTTGATTATATTTATTACTTCTCTTGCTGCTGATTTGAGTTGTTCTTGCCCACAAGCTAATGACTCCGATAAAACATTCGTGTTGTGTAAAGTGTTTTTTGCTGGTCCTGTCAAAGCTAATATAAAGGCATAAGCAGCCAAGGCTTGGCGTCCTCTTTTACTAAAAAACTGAGGAAGCAACAGGAAAACCATACATCGCACACGTTTACTAAACGCCAAGCCCAGGGTCAAAATGCACCCTACCACTGACGCCAAGCAGGTTGCACTCCACATGGTAAAATTTAGTTGGAAAACAAAAAATACGAAGAAAATGTAAGTTAATACAAAGCCTCCACAGAATCCAAAGAAGCTCTTCATCACAGCATTTGCAAAGGTTCCATCTTTTCGCATTCTGCGCCATAATGACGCCCCAGCAAATTGCTGCTCGATTGAAGTAAACTTTGGGGGTATTTTCGCACGTCTGCGTTTTCTACCTTTAAGGTAATCGTTGAGGGCTACTTTCTTCTCTTCTTGATAACGCAATAGTTTTCTCTCGAGTAAACTTGCTTTTATAATTGCACGAAAAAACGACATTGTTGAAAATTATTGGTAATATCAACAGGTTTGCGTATTTATATTAGTATTGCATGTTGCTTGGCAACGCAATAACAAAGTTATTTGCAAAATCATCTAAACGCAAATTCTCATAGACTTTATAATACATGTATTATAAGCTCTATGGGTATTGTGGTTTGAAGAACAAATTTTATGCGATTTTTAAATGACCGTAAAGAGATGGCAAACAATATTTTCACTATATTTTTTACAAATTATTAAAAAAATGCTTTGATATATTAATTTTAAAGTTTTAAAAAAGTGTGGAGTCTCAAAAAATTGACACTTTACCATACCCATAATTTTAAGCCTACAAATAATCTGAACTTATCGTAATGAGTTACTAATCTAGAATAATGTCGCAATCGTATGACAGGTTTCACAAAATAGGGAATAATTGAAATAAAAATTACAACTTTTTCGTAATTTTTGCAATATTTGAAAATAGTAAAATCGCAATTTCAGGATGAGTCAAGTTCATATTGAAGAGAAGTCCATGAAAAAAAAAACCTTGTAAAGTTTTAGGTAAAGTGGTCCAGTAAGAATAGAAAAATCGTGGGCGGGGAAAAAGACTGTTCCGAGTTAAAACGATAATATCTCCCAAAAATCCTCTAAGGCATTGGATCCCAATCTCCAAGAGATGTTTCTCCTAAAAGTCCTTATGTACAAATTATTTGGATAAATATTGAAAATGTTGAAAAAACATAATCGATTTTTTTAAATTCTCACCAGAATACTTCCTTGAATATTTTTTAACGCTTTTGCTACATCAGTGTTTTCCGTAGGAGTGATACGAAAAATATTGTAATTACAAATTGGAATTCCTAATAATTTAACTCAGAGTAACAAATTTCAAAGCAAAAGTCAACACACTAAATGTCGTCTGTAGATGACACTCGTACACGCATGTCATTTAAAGGATGTTGCATATTAACGAAGCCCGTAGCAAAATGATTAACCCTTTCCACTCGGATGCCAAAATTCATAAAAATCACGCAATTTCAAGTGGAAAGGGTTGAATTGATCCTTGAACGCGATAAAATTATTGCATTATTATAACTGAGGTAGGTTCAATCATGAAATTGTCATAAAAATTAAAATATCAGGTCTTGAAAAGCATTAGAATTATAAAAAGATATTTTATTAAAAATAATTAATTTGATTGATCGATCTAGTAGGGTCTCATTACACTTCAAATTTGCTATAATTTTGCTCGATTTGATTTTTCCAGTCTCATTTTATCCAAGTTAGCAAATTGTATTCCACTTACCTTGGTGCTTCGGTATCGAGAATGTGCTACTAATCCTTAATAATAAAACTAATAATTCTAAAAAATAAATCATTTTTGAAAACGACAAGTGAAAATAAAAAGGTTTTCTACCTGGGTACTAGATTTATTATATTGACAAAAAAAAAATTATGACTTCTCTGACTGTTGCCAGATTTTGGAAATTGACATATTCTAAAGATAGAAAAACATAAAAGTTTTATTGCAGTAAGTAAAAATTGTGAGAATGGGGCAAAGTTTTTCGAATTTAATGATTATTATCAAATCTTATCATTATTCATTTAAAAACTCTTTGAATAACTTAAATAATTTGATATTGATAACCAATATATAAATTAATAAACACTAGTGCATAATTATTCATAATTTGAAATTTATCATTAATTTACAAGTTTTATTATCATGAAAAATATTTTTCATAATAATCTGTTTTTAAAACTAAACTACTTACATTAAATAGAATTTGTTGTATATACATACTGATATTTCATTATTCTGAGAAATAATTAACAATATTTTATGCATTGATATTTTAGGAATATAGTTAACTGCTTCTTTATTAAGTTCAGGTATGTTTGTTATATTTAAATAAAATTCAAAATAAATTTTATAGAAGTTTTACATAAACGTTTTAATTTCAAACGAATGTAATAAAACGCAGTTTTTCTCATTATGTGTTGAATATCTAAATATTCTACATGGAATATGCAAACGAGTTAAAGCTTTTAATCCGCACATTTTAAATCCCACATCATGTACTACAGAAAGAAAACTAGAATGTGTCTTAAATAATGGGAACCATTTAAAATACTCTTTCTAAAATGCGAATTTATTTTTAAAAGCTCTTAAAGAACTTAAAAAATTCTGACGTAAAAAGCTGCTGCAGTTTAGGTCACTGAATAAAAAATCTAAAGGGGTGTTTACTTCTCAAAAATTTAAATAAATACTTAAGATGTATAATTTGTTTTATATTTTTTTAAAAATTGAATCTTAATATTAAAATACTTAAGTACTATTAAAACTGAGCCAAATTACACACACATTTGATATAATTCAAAATGTTAATCAGTGAGTCTTAAATTTTTGTCTTGGGTTCTTCATAATTCTTCGTAGTTCTTCGAATATTTTTCGTTGGTGAATTTATAATTAATTTAAATATATTTTTAAGAGATAGATGCTATTTCATTCATTAAATCATTCGACAACGATTGATTATTCTCAATGGATATCTTTAGGAACTAACTGATAGGTATCTACGAAACTCAATTTAAGTCTTCTGAAGTTCACCGATGCCAAAGTTTCATGATTATTTATTGACTTTCTAAATCGAAGTAAAGTAAATTTAAATTGAAACGGGATTTAGTGGTATCATTGCATTTTTGTGTTTGAAATATATATACGTATATGTTATTGAAATGAAAAATATAATTGTTTATTAGAGGTAATAAATCAAAATAAAAATATTCAGTCAAAATTCTGATTTTTTTACTGAAGTATAAAGATTTAAGGGTATTTCAAACTGGCTCGATGCCTTAGCTATTCTTGATATATTAATTAATTCCTTCAAAGATTGAATTTTTTTAATGTTCACATATTTATGTTAATATAATTAATAGGCATTTGAACATGAGAGTAGATACTTTAAATTATGATTTTGCGTCCCAAACACTATATAATCAATCATATTAATTGCCTGAAATATTTTGAAATATTTAAAGATCCACATTTTTCTTTATTTATTATTAGATTTTCGTGATATTTACGAAGCAGAAGCTTAGAAGTATTTTCACTATTTTCCAATCAGAGCTAGAATTTTTCAATTTTTCTGATCTGGAATGTATTTTTCCATATTTGCACGACTTGAAAGAATTGAAAAGTGCAGAGTTCACAAGTTAAAATAAACTACTTTGAAGTATTTTTCTTTTGTAAAATGGTGAGAATTTAAAATATTGATTTGCACATTTTGATCGTTCTTTATTCGAGACTTTTATGTTTGGAGTATAAGGATACTCGCAGAGTGAAACATTTTTTGATTATTGTTATTTAAAAAACAATTTTACTAATAGATTAATATTTTTTTGAAAAATTATATAGTATACTTTTTGTACCTTTACTCGTTCACACAGATATTTAAATTATGTTTTCAATAGTTATCACAATTTATTTATCCTACCCTTAACTCACTTTTTATTATGAAATTTTTTTTAATTATATTTATTAACCATTTTCATCTTTTTATTGTTTTGCAATAAAAAATCAAGAAATTTATTCAGTATAAATATTGTCTGATGGAGTTGTTATTGAACACGGTAAGAGCTTTAGCATTGCAACAACGAGGCTGCAATTGCAGTTTTCTTTCGGACAACCTAGTGTCAAGCAGTAGTGATTTAATTTTTCACTCGAAAATCTATATTTGAATGGACTCGATATAAAATAGCTTTTATAGACATTGGATTATCTTTTAATAATACTAGGTTGTAAGGAAATACATTACTACAGCTCAAAGAACACGATAAAAGTTTTGTTGCTAAAATATTGGAATTCAATATTTTGAGAAAAAAACTAAAACGAAAATGAAATCAATGAATAAATTTGTTCGATGTATTACTCTCATCAATAACAGTGTTCTATATACGTCCAATAATTTTATTTGAGTTCTATTATATTACACTCTATATCTTGCAATTTGGTTCATTATAAATCGTTTTATACTAAAACATTCAAAATTTGTTTTAATATCTAGGTCGATTTTATTTGATAATATTAATATATTTATCCTGCAGCATTTGAAGTTCAGTAATTTGTGGATAGGACTTATAATCTTGTAAAAACATGTACCTTTATATTTATATCTAACAAATTTGTTTTGATCGAACAAATCTATAGAAATATTTGATTTATTATTCTTATCAATAAGTATTTTTGATTTTTTATTCAACGTAATCAAATTGCAGAAATTAATTATTGGTGAGGTATTTAGTAAATTGTGTAGTTTTCATATATAATACATAATAATTAATACTATCTAGAATTGTAACATTGAATATCATCAATGGCCTCATCCAACTCAGAAAAAAGGTGTATTAATTTCTGGAAAATTACTTGAAAATATATTGGAATTAATTTAGTTCCTCATATTTCTCAAATCTGATGTCCTTCATATTTCACATTATATCCTACTATTCGGTCCTTTATAAATCATAAGTATATCACGTATATCACTAATTTCTTGGAGCATTTCTCTATGGCGGTTTCATGCATTTCCGCATCGGTGCGATGACCTCTGACCTCGACTGTGGGACGGGTGTTCTGTAACTCGGGCGCATATATTGCGCCTATTCCCGGATAGTCTATTGATCCGAACCTATTTCAAATATATCACTAAAACAACAAACATAATAATTGTGTAAACATCTTGTTATTTGTATTTGATGACAGTTTTTTTAATATATTTTGCGATGTAATGAAAAGTCCTCGAGGAAGAACTGCAGAGAAACGGATAGGTAAATAAGTATCATGTGACTATATCACAATGAAATGACGATAATGTGATTAGATTCAAACATTTTGATGTTTATCTGCACTTTAAATATTTGTGTTAGTGCATCGGAAATTACAACAAGAAATTAGTGACATACTTATGATTTATAAAGGACCGAATAGTAGGTTATGAAGAGAAATATGAAGGACTTCAGATTTGAAAAATATGAAAAATTTAGTAAATTCCAGTTTATTCTAGATATTCTTCATAATAGTAAATGACATTATATTATTATATTTTATTATTTACAAAACCATTCAAATTACAATATAGTTAGTTAACTTCTGCATACATTCCTTACTTAAATTACATTTAATACAAATTCAGAAATACAAAAGCGCTTATTGATAACAAAAATTGATCAAATTGGTTTGATCATCTATTCTATCAATTAAGTGTTATTTTTTTAATCAATACGTATTCAGCATTCTTGCAACAATTTTTAAGTCCTATCCACGAATTGTTGAATTCCAATGCTTTTTTACCAATATTTTTCATTATCAATCAAGGTGGACTTGTATGTTGAAAAAAACTATTGAATAATTAAATAAATATAAAAAAGATTTATAAAAATCTAAATTACAAATGATTGCTAAATGGGGTTTGAATAAAATTAGTATATGTACATTAGGGTGGTCCTTAATATGGACATTTTCGAATTTCCTTACTCCTCTTTGAAAGTTTTAGCTCTTAATATGCTCTTTCCATATGAAGTTTGATTGGATTGCGCACTATCTAAAAGTTAATATTAAGAGCTAAAACTTTCAGAGAATTTGGAGCCATTTGAGCCCTTAGGAGCAAGGAAATTTGAAAACGTCCATATTAAAGACCGCCCCAATGTATGTTACTGATAAGAATGATGGATTTGAAAAATTTATAGATTTGTTCTATTAAGTGGAGATATTTATTCTTTTAATGAGAACATTTTTACATCAAATTAATTATCTCAATTATAAAGAAAGTTTAAAAATAAAAATAAGCTAAAAAATATACCAAATTAAGATATATCTATCTAAACCAGCCTTGTTCTTCCTAAAATTTTTACTACAAATAAATTATCTAAATTCGAGGAATTTAAATATTAAAAATATATCAAATTAAAATAGACCTAAATAAACAAGCCATGTAGTTAAAATATATCGTGACAACAACCTATAGGACCTTTTAGTTTTGATTGTTGTTTCAATGAAAAAGTAAAGTAATTCTTGTGGCACATAAGTTTTTATTTATTTAAATTGATATTTTAAAAACTCTATAAAAAATATAAAAAACTATACCATGAAAATTTAAGTGCAGTATTTTATAAATACATACATATATGCTATATACTATTAGCAAAAACAAAATCTATATAACTCTGTAATATTTGGGTTGGAAATTTGCCATAATGTTTGGCATATATATATATATATATATATATATATATATATATATATAATATATTTCTGCAAAAATTTCTTACTGATCTGAAAATAACAATTTGTACAATTGTATTTTATCAAACCATTTACCCACTTTTATTAGCAAACATATTTCTTCTGTTGCAAAATGTTTAATCCTTATAATATTTTTTTTTGCCACTAATTACATTATCATTGTAATTAAACAATTTTTATAAAAGCTAATTGATTTAAATTTAATTAATGAACTTTGGCCAAATATTAGAATTTAGGACACTAGCTCGTATTTAATTTTACAAGATTTTTAGTCCCAGTTTTTTTTAAATAATTTGCTAGAATTTATATATTATTCAATATAAGGATTATATTAATTAAGGATTGATTTGCAGATATTCTATCTATTTATGTTTCAAATTATTCAAGCTATTCTGAACTAAATCAATAGTTTCACCGAAATAGACAAACTTTTATCGAATATCATCCGAAGTTTTATATTTAATTTTACATTGACGTCAAACGCTGTGCTTTATTTCAGCGCATTTAATTTAATTCATAATGACATTAAATATTAATTTTATTATAAATGGACAGAGTAATAAACAATCAAAATGCTTTGATATTTGCAAACTAGTTTTATTAAAGTTATTTAACGTTAAATGCCATTTTACGGTATAATTACAACATCTGTATATTCCACATAATGATAACAATGTAATTAATTTCTTCTCATAGACAAACTTTGATATATGATCAAGTAACTATGTATAACTTTATATCGCAGGTAATATAAATTTATATTCAGAGCTAAATTAATATTTGATATCTGCACTCTGAATGATGAATAATTAAATTTAGAATTGATCATAAAATAGTTATGAAAAGTTGTTTTATTGCTTCGTTGTAAATTAAAATTTGAAATTTTATGGTCTGGCTAGTGTTAATTCAATACAGATAATATTGATTTTTCTCATACATATTTTAAAAAGTATTTTTATTGTAATTTTGGTGGATGCTCACTTTAATGAAAACAAAAAATACTATTATTTTATTAATTCTATAAATCATGGTATTTTTTTTAAAAAAAAAGAGGATCTCTCAAAGTCTATACATTTTGAAATTTATAAATTCAGGTTCAACAAAAAGTCTTGATACTTGAAAACTTAATGCAACTGTGCTATTATTTTTTACTATGGTTAAAGATATGTTATTCACGGTTACAGATCCAAAATTCAAATAAACAAAATTATTTAAAATTTACCACATTAACCGCAAAATGATCACAATTTTACCAAAGGCTGTACTTAAAAGCTCAAAATTTCCAAACAATGTGAGATATTTTTTTCCTCATTTTTTTTCAGGACAGTTAAGGTCAATACTATCACCCCTTTTCGGCTTGGCAATAAATTCTGGGGCACCCTGTATATTATGCTAACAATCACAAAAAATCTGAATAAATTCCAATAAGATCAAATAAAATTCAATTATTACATGAGAGATTTTTAATGCTGGAACAGACAACTTTTCACATTATAATAATGAACACTTGATAAAAAAAATCATATCTCATTGCTTCTTTGTAATTAAATGTATAACAATGTCCAACTTGAAATTAGCTGCCAAGTTATATCAAAAAAGCGTTTTATATTATGCCATCAGACCGTGAATTAACGAATTGAGTTTTCATTCTTTTATTATTTTCTGCTACAGGAGTTTTCTTTATCACATTTTTTATCAGATACTTTATATCACGTTATTGGAATCAAGATTCTGCTTGTTAACTTTAGTAATAGTTTCCTGATAATGATTCTATATTTTTCTTTTTTGAAATCTTGTTAACTGCATCATATTTGTTCCATAATAATATTTCTTTATCCGATTTTATTTTTAATTTACAATCATTTTACCAAGATTAAACTATTTTTTTCAAATCTATGTTTAGTGTAGAATTTTCAAGTTTGCCGGATTGTTTAGAAAATTAATCTATTATTATTTGCTTTTATAGGAAAAATCGATTTCTACTCTAATTATACGTCTACTTAGTGTATTTTCCGTTCATGTCATTCTGATTATTTAAAATATGGCATCGAAGCATTAAATAGGTCATTGGAACAACAAAGTTTCCAAATGCTTTAATATAGATCGAGTAAAATGAACAAATATGTCACTTAATATGGGTGCCCCGAAATAATCTACAAAATATGTTAAGAAAATTAATTGAAAACCAAATTCTATAACTTCATACAAAATGCTAATTAAGTGCTTAGTTATTTATACAATTACAATTATTTTTATACATTTTTACAATTGAAGTTCATTCATATTCATAAAGAAAGACTTCTAATATATTTCAAATTTTGTTGAATTTGGTATGTATAATATAATTAATTAATAATATATTTAATTAATATTAAATTAATATTTTCAACGGTGACATTGTTATTCATAATGTTGATCAACAGCATTTGATTCTGTGTTTAACATATGCACCTTTTTTCATTATTTCTGAGATGATATTATATTACCATTTTATGAAAAACAGTATTTTATTTTTTCGACTTGAAAATCAAACAATTTTACTTAGTTAATATTTATTGACAGTCGTAACGAAGTTTTATGTGTGTAGTCGAATATATTCTATTCGATATTAAAAAAATAGTCATGTTTCTAGTGTTCCTATGATCCATTTACTATTGATTATTTAAGTTTATTTATAATTATATTTTAAATTTAAACATATATTATTAGTATGAATTTAATCATACATATTAGTAATTTTTATAAATTCGTCAAATCTTTAAACGTTTGCGAGACTATAACTACTCCAAAATTTTCACTTGATATTTATTGACAGTCCTAAGGAAGATTTTAAAAAAACTTGACAAAAAATATTTTTTCAGGCCCATTTGTCAAGTCGTTTATATTTGATTCGAATTTTCTTTTAAATTAATCATTAGATTATTGTTTGATTTTTTATTGATTATTCAAGTTTGTTATATTGTAAAATAGTATTTTTTTTTAAATCCTTAGATCTTGCTCCAAAAATTGTCAATTATTAGTTTTTGTCACTGTTAATTATAATTAGAACAGCCGAATTTATAATCAACTACGAGAATAATCATCGACTTTATTTTTTTTTTGAATATCTCTTTATATACCATTAGATCTTCTACTATAATTTGTACCGACCAGAATGAATAATTTGTTTATGATGTTAGTCATGCGTAGAGCAAAACATGGGTTAATTTCTGGGTAACTATGATGCATGTAACTTCCGTGATTTGCATATGTCAACATATTAAAATCAACATCTGACCTTATTTGTAACAATATTCCATGGAGGATTTAGAAATCCTGATATACTATTAATGTATAACGTTGCATATATATACATTGTGAAACATTGTTTATATTAGAATAGATACTTCATAAGATTTTTGTTTATTTTCAAAAAAATTAATAAATAACGATGAAATTTACAAATTAATTAATCCTTTTTTGAATAATTATTTAAATTGGAAAAATAAGACTGAGTGAAACAAACGATTTCATTATTACTATCATTTTCTTCAAAAACCTTTGTTGAAAAACTTCTTATTCAGTTTGCAATCTCGAACAACAGTACGTAAAACTTATTTTTTAATTATATTACATTTTTATATTTTTAATTATATACCATATATAGCCCAAAATTTTCACCCTTTTACCAGAAATCCCAATTTGGTAAAAGTCATTTTTGATCCTGCTTTCAGTCCAATGAATTGTGAATAAGGTTTTATCAAAAATTATGCTAAGGCTTAAATTTAGCTTTAAGTAAACTTAAATTCGATGAAGGGTTGTCCACTATATATATCATGATCTTACAGAACTTATTGAAATATTACGGCCTTACGACAAGTAGTTTAATTTTAAAAATTCATCATAGTTTGAAAAAATGAGTAGTTTTTTTGACGTTTGTTAAAGTTAAAGTTAGACGATGTACTTGGTATAACGATAGAGTACTTGGTCTTAATGAACATACTAAACCTATAAAGTCCTACGGAAACTGGCTCAATTATAAAAATTGTTCATTTGTAAAAATTTGCTTTTAGAAAATACTCCGAGTTAACGTGTTTGTTCGTTTTCAATTGTGCTTAATAAATCCACACGGAATACTTTAAATCACTCATAAATTAATTTATTTTTTATTGATTAAGTCGATTATTTACACATATCGGGAAGTTCATGTGACTTGCCTCAAGGCAAAATACCAATACTAACTAGTTATTATTTTGGGACTAATTTTCATAATATGTAATTGCAAAACACAAGTGACCTTAAATTTTCACCCTCAAACTTCTTTTCACGAAATAGTCATTTTAGTACTTCTACTGTCACATTTTCAATTCGTTATTTCTCATTCGTAATTTTTTACAAGCAGTTATTTCTTGTACTAATTTTTTTAGAAATAGATTACATGGCTTAATGACGTTTTCTGGGACAGCTAGTATATATATAAATATTTAAAATATATATATATATATATATATATATATATATATATATATTTATATATATACAAATAACTGCTTTTAAACTGTGTCCCATCAGTGTATCGCCATATAAAACGAGCTTCCTGCAAAGATTTCTAACCGCATTTGCAGCATCACTCCTGGCCTCATATGAAAATAAAATCGATCAATATCATGATATATCGATATTTCATACCACCACGTGTTTTACATTTACTTTGGTCCTTTTCCTGGTAACAGAGGCGTCGTTAGTCATTCCTAACACGTACTCTGCGGAAAGAAAGAGATATGCTACGTCGTCGTCGTCGTAGCGCTTTCGTCCAAAATAGAAGCGAACCGCAGGCAGAGCTTACACGAAGACGCCAACTTTGTCTACATCGCGCCACTCGAGAAGATTTATATGCAATAAAAGACATGAACATTTGAAAATCTTTATCAGCTGGCCTTTGGAGGATTTTGAATAAGGAATAAAAGGATTCATTCGAGCGCACTGCGAATTCACTAACGTCGATTTTGTTATCGAATTTTGATTTATGCTTTGAATATAAGAGACTTAGTACATTCAGTTATATTGTTTGTTATGCACAATGCTATAAGTAGGAAGTACAGTTAATAAAATTTAGTAACTAGTTGGTATTGGTATTTTGCATTGAAGCAAGTTACATGAACTTCCCGATATGTGTAAATAATTGACTTAATCAATAAAAAATAAGTTAATTTATGAGTGATTCGAAGTATTAAGAGTGGATTTGATTGAAAACATACAAACACGTTAACTCGGATAATTTTCTAAAAGAAAATTTTTACAAATCAACAATTTTTATAATTGTACCAATTTCCGTAGGACTTTAATGGTTTAGTATGTTGATTAAGACGAGGTACACTATCATTATACCAAGTAAATAATTTCAACAAACGTCAAAAAAACTACTTATTTTCTCAAACTTACTACTACTTACTACTACTTGTCGTAAGTTCTATAAGACTATGATATATATCAAAAAAAAAGTTCCATAAAAATCGACTTAACATTTTTTTTCAACAGTTCATTACAAGAAAACGGCTCGGTAGATTTTCACCTAAAACTAATCAGTATCATTCCCAACTAGTATATCTTTCTAACATTTTTTAACTTTTTAAAATCGATTCGGTAGTATGAGCTTAAATGTGATCGAGAAATTTAACACTTTTTTCTAAAATACAATTTTTCCAATTTATTTTTAATTTTGAACAATATTTTTTTATTATCTCTTTTATTTACAACTGTCCAGTTAATGACATTCAATAATTTTTGAATATTTCTTTATGAAACCAGTAAATTAAATTTTCAAAATATTTATACGAAATACTCATTTGAATATTTGAATGTTACTTATATCAAGAAAAAACGTCGAGTTCAATTTAGTTTCCAAAGAAACACAATTGAGAAATATATTACAATCGTGGCCTTAAAAAATTCCATCAATTCTCTACACATTTGTATCATTTATCTTTGCTTGTGGTATACAGGGTGTCCGAAAACTTAACTGTGATCCAAAAAGAAGTTACAGTATTGACCTTAACCATCCTGAATGAATTGGAAAAAATATTATCTCACGTTGTTTGGAAACAATGAGCTTTTAAGCGCAATCTAGAGCTTTGGAGAAATTATGACCATTTTCTGGTTATTGTAGTTAATTATTATTAATTTTGTTTATTTGAACTTTGGAACCATAACCGTGAATAATATTTCTTAGACCACTGTTAACACAATTGCTCCAGGACCAAAAATATTCACACAATTGCTCCAAGTTTTGAAAAATTACGACTTTTGGATGAACTTTAAACTGAAATTTTTAAAACCAGTTGACTTTGAGAACTCTTTGGAAAAAAACTGTAAAAGTGAGTTTGCAAGTTTTCTCAAAAATTGGCGTATTTAATTAAAATTGTAAAATGGTGAAACATTTGATAATTTTTTTTATTGGAAAACTTTGAGTAAAAAAAGAAGAATCTGAAAATAGTATAAGATAACATAAAATAACCATCAACGAACGAGCACATCACCTGAAACTGAGCTTAGTAGGTCGACAAATCATTCAGAAATTAAGTGCTTCATTTCCAAAACGAGATAAGTTGCACAATTAATATCGTCAATATTGGATTTGAATAGAATGGAATTTGTCTTATATTGCTTATATTCATAATTGTTTCCTAACTGCATTGTGCCCAATATCATGTATATTAGAAAAACGCAAAATTCTTCTTATTTACAATGTCGTGAGAATGGTGACATTTGTTAGTTAAGGGTTAAGATATAAATCTATTATATCTGTTATATACATCAATCTCCAAACTGTTTTGATTATTCACAACCGGTAAAGTGTATCGTTTCTAGTCGCAACTCAGTCGCAATTGATACCAACTCGGTCACTTACCATATAATTTTCCGAAGAAAATTCCTTTTCTTTCTTGAATTACATATCCCGCAACCATTTGTGAAATGATTACATAGTAGTTTCCGTTAAAAGAAAGAACTTTTTGTAGTGCCCTCAACCTATTGCCGGCGCACGTGTCCGAATTCTTCTCTCTCTCTATGTACACAGACACTTTCGAAATAAAAGAGAAAAATAGAGCGCTTGCGCGCTTCAATTGGCATGCGGTGCCTCTGTTCATGTACTATTGCCCCGTGTCTGCCTGTGTGCACGCAGAGCTTTCGCATCCGACGCGAAATGTTATCGAGGTTGCCGAGGTAGTGTAATAATAGATGGCGAAAAAATTATTCAGGGGCTGCTTTGGAATAAGTATATTATTCCGGAATTGATTTGATCTAATGCAATGTATTACTGGATTAAATTGACTTCAAAACATTGAGTCTCCTACACAACTTGAGTCACTAGATGGTATTCTTGAACGATGTCACCTACACACCTTGTTGGGGAAATAGAGTAAAAGATACTGTGTACATCAGATAACTACATTCTATTCCAAGCTTTTAAAATTATCTTCGCCTACATTAGATTACTCTGCAGGATAATCGTTTTAAATAATAAAAAAAGACCATATAGCAAAGAAAAAGGCTAAAAATACTACTAAAATAACTTAAAATTATTTTCAAAATACAATTTTGTTTATCACTGCTATATGTAATTTATTCAACTTTTTGATACAAACTGAGTCATTGTTTATAAAATAGCCTGTGCCTAACAGAGTATGTTTGTCCACTGAGGTGAACAGCCGTCCCCAAAGTGTTAAATGTAAGACAAAGATTTATAAATAGATTTTAATTTTTTTCAAAAGTTTCTACATTGTCAGTTAATAGATATGGAGTCTGACATCAACAAATGTGCACAAAGCTCATTAAGCTCATCAATGCAGTATTAAATTTATGCACTAACTTGTCATTATAGAAGAGTATTGTACAGATAATGACACATGGGACATTTGAATTTCTGGGTCAATCATAAATACATCTTTTACTTGCAAAAATATTCTGTAATTAATCTAAATTATATGTTATATAATTCTGATTTATTTAAGTACTCTATTTAAAACTAAAACAATCTCTCTATCAAGACGTTATAATCGATAGTATTTAATTATATGTTTTGTGCACATATATTAATATGAGACACCATGCCTATATCCACTGAAAATACAATAATATTGTATGCCATAACGTTTGAAAAAAAAACATTTATTTAAAATCTTTAATTTGTATTTGATATATCTCCTTAGAAGAACTCACTTATATATCGAAACGTATGGATTTTAAAATAATTTTTTACAGAATTTCATATTTTTATTGATGTTATAAACATAGTCAATAGAATTAAACAAAAGTCAACACATCAGGGTTGATACAATATTGCTTAAGTAGTACCCACTATATCCTAATAAAATAGGTTTGTAACACTTAGTAAATTTACTGAATCTATAGTCAGTACTAATATTAAATTAATAACTGTTTCAAACAATGTGTTAATAAATTTGTTATTTATTTGACACACTGATGAAGAGAAAAGCCACTGTTCAAAACGTTTATCATTAAAATTTTATGAAATAAAGTTTGTGCAAAATATAGACTAAAGTTTTTCTGAAAGATAATACCATTATTGTTTAAATATTTTTGAATTAAAATTAAAATAAATATTATTTTGTTAATTTTTCATTTATAAATATCCAACCTATCGAAAAAATTTTGAATTAGTGGTTCCATTTTTTTAAAATACAGTTTCATTAAAAATCAATTATACATTGATGAAATAGGTATACTAAATTTTATCTTATTCTAGATATTTGCTCTTACTTGTATATTGAAAGAGTTTTTGAAATGTACACGCAAGTTTAGAAACTTTCTTTCTAGTATATATATATATATATATATATATATATATATATTAAAATTCTTGTTATGAAGCAGAATATTTAATATGCGTTCGTACCCTACGTGGGAAGCGTTTATAGTCTGCAAAAATTTTAATGCTCACTAGGTTTTATAGACTAAACTTTATTGACTATTATAGTTATTTTAGTTCAGGAAAATTAAATATTATGCATTTTTAATATTCCATTTTATTTTGAACATAAAGTTTAAAAAAACATGTAATTCTAGAATATATAGATTTACCAGCGATTATAGTTGATGAAATAAGTAAGAATAAATAAAAATAATACATTTTTAAATAAAAACCATTCATTAAATTAAAAAAAAATAAAAAAATATTAGATACAGGATGTTGATACATACTTACTAATTAATATCAATTTTAGCTGTAACAACAATTAAGCTAAACTCGAGTATTGCTCGTTTCGAGCAATTTTAATTAATTCATTTTAAACATTCTAATTGGTTTTTGTTTAATAAAATATGATTTAAAAAAACTGAGAACGTCTATCGAATTGCTACTTAGACGTGTCCTTTGTTTACTCACAAAATTTTCTGAAATAGAAAATACTCTCATACTTCCGACCAAACCAAGCTTAATTGTTTTTAAAGCCTGATATAATAATTCTAAGTTTTTTGTTCTTTAGTCTGTGGCTTCTATGGTTTGAAACTTTTTTTTATGAAGTTTTAGTAGAAGAAGTTAATTCTTCAAGAAGAAGTCTTCAAGAACACTGATTTAAATTATCGAAATTATCTGGTATCGAAATTAATATATACAAAACCTTTCTGGGAACCATTGCAGACTGATAAGATACCAAATGCTATTGAACCTATATGATTGCACGAATCAAAACGTTTTCATCTATCTTTTATATTTGGCTATATTTGTCATCTTCCATTTATGCAGTGAAAACCGACTTTTTTAACTAAAAAACCGGTTTTCGAATTCCATAACTTTCGCCAAAAAACAGTTTTTAAAACCGGTTTTTGAAAACCGACAAACCCTAATTGAAATGTTCTAGTCTAGAATTATTGTGTTCATGTCGACATCTCTATGTATTCAACAATTTAATACGTACTTTGTAGCTTTCGAATTTTTTTCAGTAATTTATTTTGGCATATTTGAATTTATTTACTTTTTGGCATGGGGAGATTGAAACAACAATGGCCTTTAGACTTAATCTTAGATTAGGTCTAATATAATATCATATTAATTGTAAAACTGAGAAGTTCTCATTGGAGTTCTTCTTAGGCATCGCTTTTAAATATTGTCATTTTAGCTCATAGGAATCTTTATGTATTTCTGATTGCTAAATAAAACTGAGTTTAATATATATATATATATATATATATATATATATTTATATCACGTTTGATTTGGAATATCTAAAAGTATTCTAGGTAATTTAGAAAGGGACACCTGAAAATAACTAAAATTCATATAATATATTCAAATTCTGGCGGTTTTGTATAAAACATGCAATCAATGACGTGTGAATAAATATTCCATCCACGATCTATCTCTAAAAATACCACATAGCAAACTTTCATCCCACAATTGCTAGACCGCACTATGTCCGCCCACGCCTTTTGCCACTTCTCGTCGACCTCTGCCATAGTGTATGCGTATCATAGAGGTAGGTTATGGGAGCAACACTAGGGTGTTTCCATGGAAATTACGTCATCGGCTACGTCCGTGCTACGCGTCACCATTTAGCCATTTAGTAGGAGAGTTCTTCAATTCAATTCTTGTTCTTGTACTGTGACTTGTATTGCGCGCCCACTTTGTTCCTACTATAGGAGACAAGGAGAAACACACTGCGGGCTGTCATCGCTTGGCGTTGAGTAGTACAACGCATGTCACGGCGATCACCTATCTAGATAGTTGATGTAATTGGAGGGAAAATTTATTTTTTGTAAGATATAGTGCATTCGATATGTTAGTTAACTAGTTGTACATGGCATCGTGCCTTAAGGCAAAATGCTGGAACTTCTAAAACCTACATTACTAAAAAAAACTTTGCAAAACCTTGAAAAAAAATATTTTGAAAAATTTTGGAATTTAGAAAAAATTACTTTTTGAAAATTTAATTTTATTATATTTTGATATTTTTTTGTATTTTGATTTTTTTGAATATTTTGAACATGTTTTAAGAAATCGCGCTGCATAGCTGATGTGGAGTCAAAATATCAAAGCGTCGTATAGACGTCTAACGTGTAAACATTAGTACCCATATAAATGTATATATACAGAATTTGTACTTATTATTATAATCTATATAAAGTATACGATAAAACGATGTACATGTGTCTTATGTTCATTTTTGACCGCCAAATTGCATTATTTGTTTCTTTTTATTGGATCTCCGGAGACGTTGGAGCTGCTTTTACAAAAATTTTACCAGTTGTTCATTTCGTCAATACAGGTAAAATGTCTTTTTGAATTATTTAAATCGGACGCTCCGTTATCTCAAAAACTGAAATACCATTTCTGGCACTTTTTGCCCCGTATCGCCAAAACGGCTTGACCTGCCTTTGCCCAACTAATCAGCACGTTTCCATATCAATAGGAATCAAATAGTTTTTAAATTATTAAAATTGGTTGATCCGTGTTCGCAAAATCGTCGACGAATATTTGTATCCGCACACACACGCACATACATCCATTTTTTCTAAGGTATGCTAAAATGTTCAGAAACCTCTGAAACGTAAAGATATCTAAAAACTATCATTTTCGATTTTTTTGCGATTACTTTAACTTACCCTATGAAAAGTTAATAACCGGATTGGTTATCAGGACCCTAAGAATACAAGTTTTTTGACACTAAATGTTTGCTGTACCAAAACGTTACACTTCAAAATTCATTTCTACATTAAGAAACAAACAATTTTAACTTTTAAGCAATAGCCAATTTAAAGATTTAAATTTTTTACCGTGTTCGACCCAGCGACTTTTCAACGTTTGTAACTTTTTAGTTGAGACAGGGGTTTGCATTCTTCAGCTTAAATATACATAATCGACAAATCTAACCGGACTTTCGGAATATGCATCTAGAACCGTATATATTTTATAGTCTTTTGATATGTAAAACAATATTTCAGAGTCACTATTGTATTTGTTGTAATGCTTTTGAAAAAGTTGCTATTCAAATTCAAATTTTTGAAACAAACAATTTTTGTAGTTGAGAATAGGGAATGCAATGACGGTATACCGCGAAAACACCGATGTACCGGAATACCGAAAGAATTTTTAACCTATCTATTACCGTTTGCGAGATATTTGCTTAAAATTATTAGTTAATGTAATTGGAGGGAAAATGTATTTCTTATAGAATCTTGTGCATTCGATATGTTAGTTTCTATATTTTTATTACATTTTTATAGTTGTGTATGGCATCGTGCCTTAAGGCAAATTGCTGGTACTTTTCGTACCAGAATCAATTATTTGTGAAAAAAACAAGCAATAAATATCGTTTTAATGATTAAAATCAATTAATTTAAATATTTTCAAATAGATAATTAAAATTACCATATATTTTATCGTTTGTATATTATACATTGACGATCTTATCGCACAAAACACTTAAGAATGTTTACATTTATGAGATGTAAAATAAATCCATCTGAGAATATATTTCTTAGAATAACACATAAAATATACACATTTTTAAACTGAATTGAAAATTTAAAATTATTTAGTTTTAAAGTATAACACTGTGTTTATTTCTGAAAATTGTGAAACCACTTTTTTCTGAAAATTTTGAAATTTGCTTCAACTGCATAAGTGAACCTTAAAAAATTGTACATCTTGGTACGGAACCCCAAAAATGATGTAACAAAATTCGTACTCAATTTTAAAAGCTCTGATAATTTAACAGTTTCAAATATCTGATACTTTAATGTGCATATGTCTGATCATTTTTGACCGTCAAATATAATTTTTTCACTTTTTCCTTTGTGTATTTCCAAAACCTTTAAACCTGCTTTCCTAAAAACTTAATCAATTCTTTATTTTATCAATACAAGTAACATATTTTCTGCATTATTTAAATTGGGCACTCCGTTGCCTCAAAACCGTAATTAACATTTTTGGACCATTTGGCCCCAATAAAATCAATAAATATTCAGTTTAATTCTTGCTAATATTTTGACACTCGTTTATACATTAGAACGACCTAAAGATACAGAATCGTTCTGAAAAATACAAACTCGAGGGTATTTCTTATAAAATATTTTTTATATTTATATATAAAACGTAGATTAACTAGCGCTTATGTTGCAATACCAAAAATACCGGTATTTTTAAGATAAAGATAAAAATTTGGCTCGTAAGTCGGTTTTTCGGTATACCGATATTGGATTCCTTGCTCATAACTACAAGAATTGTTCGTTTCAAAAGTTTCAATTTTAATATCAACTATTTTGAAAGCATTACAAATATGTTTGTCAAATACAGTAATGTTTCTGGAATATTGTATCTTACATATCACAAAATATTTATGTTACTCGAGGAATATTCCGAAAGTCATTTAAATTTTATTTATACAATAAATAGTATTGAATAAAGATTGAAACGACAAAAAATGTTGATTTGAAATTAGTAGCAGATAAAAAAAATCCACTACAATGTTGTATTAGAAGACTATTCACAAAACACATGCATCTGATGATTTTTCATATGAAAATAATATCAAGATGTTCTTGGCTGTTCTTATTTATCTATTTAATAATTTAGTATCATTTTCTTGAATGGTTATATTTCTTGAACACGTGGCGTGCATATGACGTGTAGTCGTTGACGTGATAATTCATCAAATGAAACTTTTATTAGCTTCCAAGTTGTTTAGTATTGGATGTATAATTGCAGATTGTATGTAATCATAGTGGTCGATGCTTGGTATATGTCATTTGCTTTATTCTGATCTTATTCTTGGAAATTTAAATGATAAATTATTCAATAGGGAAGAAATTGCCTTTGGGTAGAGCTAGAATTTTTTAATAGAAATTTGTATGGTGATAGCTTAACTATGATTGACGAATATACTCGCCATAGATAAATAGCAATATTTTGTGCAATTGTAAAGCACTATTGTATTTATTACGTATTTATCATAATTTTAGTTGATTATGTATTACATTTGTAATAATTGTCATACATTATTTCATGTAGTCTAAGCATAGCACTGCAGAATGTAAATGACCCTAATTCCAACAAAAACCTAATAAATAATTTGGTTAATCAAACTTAGCATTGCCCAAAATTTAGGTGTTATTTATTTTATGTTTAGTTCCAATTTTTCAAGAATACGTTATATATTTAGAATAAATTGACTGCTCAATAGAAAATGGGCCAAGTGAAAGAAGAAATGAGTTCGATGATGTAGTACTTAATGGGTTTTCCTTTTTGATTGAAGTACAGCGCTTGAATAAAGCTGCTGTGGAAATGTAATGCTGAGTGGAAAGTAATGTATTTTAACATGAAACCCCAACAAAATCACAATTTTTGCATTAAAAATATATAATCTAATGACTTGTAATAATTACTCAGTCGTCGTTCGTGCTATAGGCATAATACGTCATTTTGCATTTGCCCAAATAAAAGAGAAATATTTGAATAAATTTTACTACTTCGTGATAATCTTTGCCATATTTGATTTATTAAGATTCAAAACAAAATTATTATTTTTATAATTATTTAATTTAACCAGTCAACTGAACTATCTGACTACATTCAGTAGAACTTCCAGCTAATTCATCAATGTACTAATGTGTTATTTTGCTGATTCAAAAATTTGTCGCCTGGTCATTTTTACCCCATAGATGGGGCAAGATGAAACAATCCAGAAAGCAAATAGATCCAATGTCCATTTATTTTATTTTAAATAGATTTTACAAAATAACAGCTACTTTATTCAACCAATGCTAAAATTTAAATTTTATGGGTATATTTTTCACCGAGCTAACACTGTATATGGTATTTATACCTTGATATGGTATTTAGTCAGAAATAATAATCTATTATAAAATAGCTTTTATAACTTGACTTCTAGTAGGTTGTTAATGTATTCGTCCAAGAATTGAAAGTGAGAATTTTTCTGAGAATCTTCACGTTTTGAAGGTTTCCGAACATTTTAGCATACCTTAGAAAAAATGGATGTGTGTGAATGTATGTATGGATACAATTTTTTTGTCAACATTTTTGGACGAACAACCGAACCAACGGATTTGAATCATTCAAAAAACATTCAGTTCCTATTGATAAGAATATGTCCTGATTAGTTTTTGATAAAGACAAATTCAGCTGTTTTGGAGATAAGGAGCAAAGAGTGCAAAAAATAGAAATCGAGTTTTTGGGAGAACGTAGCATCCGATTTGAATAAATATACAAAATCCAAAATACTTTCAAATTGTAATAATGGGGAGAAGTAGTGATTAGTTTATATCAAAGACAGGTCCAGCCGTTTTGGAGATACGGAGTTAAATATGCAAACAATGGCAGTTTTTGAGAGAACTAACCATCAGATTTAAACGATTAACAAACTTTTTGCGCGTGTTGACTGAACGATTTTTTTTTTTTGTGGGCAAGAATTTATTTTTATTTTCAGAAAATATTTAAGATCTAAAGCTCACATATATTCTTCAAATAAATATTTTTTACTTTGCAATTCAGTTTATAAAATTCTCATAAATATTAGACAATATCCTTTATTTTAAATCCGATTCAATCGATTAAGTTTTAATTATTTACTTTTTATGTATACATAATAAACGTTGTAGTACAATTTATAAGTTAATTAAATATTAACATATGACTAATTACTGCTAATATAAATTAAATACGTAAATATAACTACAATAATTATCAGGGCATATATGATTAATTGTAAATTTCAAGTAATTTTCCATTTTTAATTATGTTTTTAAAACCAAAACACATTAAGTGCATATATTAGTAGTATTCTTCTACTTTATATCTCCATCAAATTTTTTATACAAAATTAAATATACGCAAAAAGCAACTTATTCCATGGTGTATACTTTATATATTATGATAAGATGTGCAAATAGTGGTTTCCTATTAGTCCTGCTAATAATTTTATCAAATTCCAAGTTACAAGAATCTGAATAATTATAAATTTCTTCATATAAATTTAAAATATTTCGCCATATGGCCTCCCCTCAGGAGCAAATATTGTTTTTGTCCATACGCTTTGAACGTTCATTCGTGTTACAAAAATCTGATAAATTGTCAAAATTTGTGCAATTTTCTTAGGTAAATTTATGTGCCCTCCCCTTATCATAAATAATGGAATCGTCCACCTGTTTAAATTCGGCCAATATGATTGGTCCTAACATCTGCAAGTGCCGTTGCTTGCCGAAGTCCATCCGAAGACATTGCGACAACATGCACAATGCTGCGCAATTAGTATATTAAGTACAACTATGGAAAAACATGTAAGAATTAAATAAAACAATTAAAAGAAGAATATAGTGGTAAATTCAATTTTGTAATAAAATTATTGCAAATTATGAACCTAATTGATGCACATTTCTACGAATAAAAGTATCTTGAATGCACACTGGTTTTTATGAATGGTTTCATTAGTCACATATCAATGAGCATTTAGAACTTTGGTTGCTCTTCTATATACAAATAATATATCTTTTAAAATGTTTTTTTAACGAATTTATTTATTTTTAACAGAAATCCAAAGAACAGAGGTCCTCAAAAAATAAAGTAAAGAACTCACTAGAACAAAGGGTCAGCTTCACAAATCGAGAAAAATACACAATCGTATGATATAGATGCTATGATCCAGAGCAAGTGAATAAAAACCATTAAAAAGTACAAGGACAATGAAGTAGTGATATTGATTAAATTTAATTGGACTTTTGGATCGTTTTGTGGATAAAAAGTGTTTTATTTGTGTTAACAGTGTTGTGCCAAATATTGCAAATAAGTTTGACCAGAAAGACCACGAATTTCATAACTGAGGTTCTAATTTCACTAGATGTCTGGAAATACAAATCAAAAGGATGGATTTAAATGGAAATTTGCGTTGAAAAAGACCTTTTAGTTGACATTGAATTGTTATTCAACCATCTTCATTCATTTAACCAGTCAAAAGATACAAGGCTTTAAAGGATCAATCATAAAACTGGAGGTGCTAAAGAAAACCTAAATCGCTATGTATTTTATCTTCATTGGTGATGTTTTTGTTGATTAGGAGAACATTATTATAAAAATCCATCCAAGTTTTATTAGTCATGAACAGTGTTTTAAAAAGACAAATATTCGCTTGAGGTCAAATGCTATTTACCTGGTGTCCACAGGTAGTGATCGTTTTTTTTCGTTTTTTGAGCTATTTTTCAATACGTTTATCGTTTTTTTAGTGTTGTGTAGTGTTTTATAAAGGTCTTTATAGTGTTCTAGTGCAGTGATAGTGTCTTGTTCCCGGTTCCTGGTTCCTGGTTCCAGGTTCGTGGTTCCTGTCAGCTCTCTTCTGTAAATCACGAGGTAATGCACTATTTTTTTAGCACAAATCATTTATTAAAAATATTTTTAGAAACTGACAATATTTTTCTATCTTTCAGACAACAAACTGGTAATCGGGGTGTTACAGAAGAATCGGTGATTTTAAATGAAGGTCAGTGCATTTTTATTCCTAGGCATGGTTTCTAAGGGTACGGTCACACGTCTCGTTGTGCGTTCACAAAAAAACGTAAATTAGGTCATAGTTAGGAAGTTGTCAAATCATTACAAAACTAATATTTTTTTAGGGTAGGCAAGATTTTAGGGAAGACCGTACCCCTTACTAATCCATAAATTTTTTTCAGCCTAATAAAATTTTTAAAATAGAAGTGAGTGTAGTAGATAATAAAATTCGCGTAAATTAATTAATTATTAAAGCAAGAGTGCTAATTAAATAAATTTTGCATAATTTCGCGTAAAACAAAGTGAGTGTGTGAGTGAGTGAACAATTTGAACAATTTGACTTTGTGCAACTTTGCGAAGAAATGCTGACATCCATGTAGCCTGAGGTAAGATTAAGTATAAGATTTGTATAAGATTTTAAATAAGTTACTTTTTGCTACTGATAACTTGCACGCATAATATTATTTGGCGAACAAATTAAATTATAAATCGATTAATATTTGGCAAAGACAGGCTCAGCTGTTTCCTTGATGAGGGGAAAAAGTTCTAAAAATGGTAATTCAGTTTTTGTCCGATTGAAATGATTCAAACAACATTTTATTTGTGTTCATAAATTGAAGAGCTGATTAAATTTTTGAGAAGACAGGTCTAGCTCTGTATAAAAAATACCTTTAAGTTGTCCAAAATGAACATTAGACAAATGCGCATCAGATTGACAGATATTTTCCAGAGATTTTAAAAATAAGTACAAGTTTTGTTGATTTTTCTATGGGTTCCGTACTAATGTACAGATAAGAGATTAGTGTTATCATTTAAGTTTAGAATAGAATACTTGCAAATAATATTAATGAAACATCGTTAGAATGAAAATTAGTAGAGTAATTTATACAATTCATTTACCTTTAGCTCTATTTAATTCATTTATAAATAAAACTTTCTAAATCTTCATGAAATAGCAAACGAACATTTGTATCCTACAAAACTAATGTCTGAAAGTTAAATTGGTCACTATATTAACTGTAATCAAATTAAAATCCCGATCGTTCGTAGCGAAATATATTATGCAGCTGCAGCAATGCATCTACATATTCATCGAAACTCGGTTATCCTTGGAATAAAAAGGCAAATAAAATAAATTCCTTTATATAAAAGTTGTGCACTTTGCTTTATAATCTGGTAATGACTACTTTTATGCGTGCTTTCATGGCACATAGAGCTTTATAAATAAAATTGTGACTGTTATCGTTTTGAGTAAAATCTTTTGATGAAGAGTAAAAGAAATTTTATAGTAGTATGTCTATATACTGATTAAATTGAGATTTTAGTTGATTACATTGAGATTTTTTATTTAATTTATTTTTTCACATTTTAATTTCAATCTGAAAAATATTTCCGGTAGAATAAGTATATAATAGTACTATTTATAAAAAAATAATGAAATAACAAATCAGAAATTCTTGATTATTACAATAAAAAATTAATTATATTTCTACATCCGAAAATAAATTATCTGCAAATAATAAGCACATATTTACATTTTCCATTTTTATTGAAGATTTATTTCTAATCATTTTTTATTTGTTTATAATGTATATTGGACATTCATTTCATTCACTTTAGGAATGTTTTAAAAAGTGGAATCGAAAACTTTATACTATAACCTTTTTTCCGGTAACCTTTTGAACATATAAATTATGATTATAAATAGTGGGGTGTATGGCATCGTGCCTTAAGGCAAATTGCTGGAACTTCCCGTACCGTAACGAAATGCTCGAGGAATATTGAATATTTTCAAATAGATTATTGTAAATATTGTAACATTGTCTAATATTTATAAGAATTATATAAACTGAATTGCAAAGTTGAAATTATTTGTTTTAAGTATATTAGAACTTTAGTCAGAATTAAAAACAAAATATGAATTATTTTCGATATATAACAAAAACAATTTTAAATTGAAAAAAAAAAAGAAATTGAAACAATTTTTTTTCCAAAATCAATTATTTTGTTAAAATAAGCAGAAAGCTCTTTGAATTATTGAAATCGTAAGCTCAGTTTTCTCAAAAACTGTCATTTTTTGCACATTTAGCTCTGTATCTTTGAAATGGCTGGGCCTGCCTTTGCCAAAAACTAATAACCACTTCTCCCAATCATTACTAATCGAATGTTTTTTAGATTATAGATTAGATTAGAGTTAGAAAGTAGTTTTTCTCCTCGTCTAATATTATCTTAACATTTTATTCTCAATCAGAAAAATAATATCGTATATCATAATTAATATAATTATATAAAATTAGCTTAATTTAAAATTAATTATTTTACATATTTACATTTTTAATTGTTTATCGAAAATATTTATTATTAAAGCAATTATAATGATACTACAGTAATTATATTTCTCATTAGAGGCAGTTCTGAATATGTAATTTAAAAAAAATATAATTTGAAAAAAGCAAAAATTTAGTGTATTTGAAAAAAAAATTGCAATTTTTAGATAAAAGTCGCATAATGTTAAAATACTTTGTGTAATTAGAATTAAAATTCTTCAAAAATTAACTATATATTATATATTTAATTATTAATATTAATTAAGTAATAGTAATATAGAGTAATTACTATTACTTAATTATTATATTACTTTATTAATATTATATTATTTTTAATATAGTAATAATTATTACTATATATAGTAATTACTATTACTATACTAAAAACTTTAAGTAAATATACCCTTTTACCTAAAAGCATTTTTGAACATGCTACTTATTAAAATTATAATTAAAAAGAGTAAAAATGTAGTTTATTTGAATCACAAATTACTAAAAATAATTATATTTAACTAACTATGTATGATTTATAATTATAGTAGTTTTTTTCATTTATTTTACTTTATTAAAAATTATAAGTCCTTTTGAAATGCAACTCATAAAATAGTGATTACATCATAAAACTAATATTTAATTTTCTTAACAAAATTACGCTTTTTATACACTTTTTGTATTCTAAGCTTTCACCAAAAACTTTTTAACTCTAATTTATGAGACGACTAAAAGTTCAAGTTTTCTGACCCTTCTAAAACGATTCAGAACTTTATGTAATACCTGGATAATCTTAATATACAAAAATTAATATACTATCCAACAATCCAAAAAATTCTACATGTACCAATAAATAATTTTTGACATAACAAAAAAATAAATTTGATTTTGATCACGAAACGGATAAACTATAGGTATTTTACAGTTTCTAAATATATATACAAAGTCATAGAAACTCTATTATCCTATCCATAAAACGCGATAATAAAATAAATCCCATTTTATAAATGTAGTAAAGTCAATTCAACAATCCGGTGGTAATGACTGCTATATGCGTGCATTCATAGCTCAGATAGCTTTATAAATAATACTGTCGCGGTTTGCATAAAATCTTTTTATAATGCAGGAGCGTTTTACGATAGTGTGGGTCGGGTATTGAATAACTAGTCCTCCATATACACTATGATGTAGCGTAGCATTAGTGCGCAAGTTCGTACCGGCTGCCAAAAAGCTGCCTCTACGCTATTCTGTAGAGGACAAGAGAACACGCAAAAGCTCACACAAGGAAAAGCTCTGACCAATACATATGTAACTGATTGTATACATATGGCAACACTTAACACACTCGCAGTGGAAAACACTCATACTGGTAGAGAGAAGCTCCTAGCAGTACCGAACCGTAGCAGAGTTATATATTGCTTTTGCTATTTTGTGTGCGACGAACTTCGTGTCGGAGTATCGAGCGATGTGGTTTTTAACTTTTGTGAAAGATTAAAAATTCATATCAGTTTAGGATAACTTTAATGAAATATTGAAGTTGCAATTTTTTAGGCGACACCCGCCAATTGTTTAGGCTGCAATTTTCTTGGTACTGGCTAGTTCAAAGATTCTTAGAAATAATACAATTTTCTAAAGATAGCAGCAAAACATACTAATAGGTTGACAGCATATACATAAACCTTAACAACTCTGTATTTTAACACTTTATTGACCAGCACGAGTTAACTCGTGTTTCTATGGCTGAACGTTACTGACCGGCCACGAATAATTCTTGATGCACTTTTTTCAAATATTATCATCAAAAATATCAAAAAGGAATATATTAGCTAACAAGTAAAGAAGTCCTGAAAAGAGTGGGCAAAGAAAGGACTCTACTGAGCACAATTCTGAGAAGAAAGAAAACTGGATCGGACCCTTTTGCAAAAAGAGTGCCTCCTGCAAGACGTCGTCGAGGGTAAAATAGAAGGAACAAAAATATTGGGGAAGAGAATGCAGACGATTGACGATTCACGCGAGAAGAGAAAATACAGGGAACTGAACGCCGAAGCACAGGATCAAGAACCGTGAAACCAGAAGTTTAAAAGAAACATACATAAAATAAAAAAAAATA
>NW_020537324.1:67283285-67302145 GCF_003426905.1 Ctenocephalides felis
GATACAATAAAATAATACAACTTTCAAAATATATTAAATAATGCAAAAAATATACTCTACTGGCGTGTTGTTGCCTAGATTGATTTCGTTCCTGAATCTTACTAAATTCCTACATTCAGCACAAAGTAACTTTTCGGGAAAAAGTTTCAACCAGATTTGACAAGTACGAACGTGTTTATCCTTTTAGTATTGTTGTTGTTGAGAGGAGGGTTGGTAAATTTACCTGTTCGAGTTTTTGCAATAATAATTGAATTTATTTTGCACTTTTGATCATAAGTTTGATAATAATAAGTCATGAAGTTTGTGAATACAATTATGCAAAGGATTCAATAGCAGTAAACCAAATTTTTTGAAATCATCTGATCGATAGCTTTTCAATTTCTTTATTCCGATAACGACCTAATAAAGCATAAAATGAAGTAATCTAATGCTATTTAGGCTTCTGAACATACATAGCTTATATAATATATTTTGTTTTAATTTCAATGTATATAATAGAGAAATGTGTTATTACACATTTAATCACATACCTTTGTAATAGTTCTCAGTATATACAGAGACAAACCTTGTATGAACTCAAAATACAGAGTTTTGGTGTGCTCTCTAGAGAAACAGAGCGTGAGTTAAGAAAACAAAGTTTCTACACTCCTACAGTCTACAATATATCTGGGAATTCTAGAATTGCGTAGTCACTAGATGAAAAGGAATTTGTAAGTATATTAAAGACAATTGTTCAATTCATTGCACGCTGTAAAAATCTTAAAATCAATAGTACTACAATATTTGTAAGCCCAAACACTCAAATATTTTGAAATAAAACTTTTTTAGGCGCGACTATAGCGTGTAACTCTGTGAAATGCAACGGAAAAGCGTTACGCCACAAATACTGATCCATCATTGGCCATCGATGTGAAACAAATTTATGTGATTGGTCTATATTATTTTGTGTCAACTGATGTTTGAAGTTGTGTCGTCAAAATCTAGTATTATAAAAAAGCTATTTTATATTATACATAATTTTATATACTTAAAAACTAATTGTTGATTAACGCTATCTTCATTGTATGATTCATAAAATAAATGCCTCTACTTCTATTATTCTATTTTTTCCTACTGTAATATTCAAAAGCATTTCAAATTATCTATTACGATAAAAGCAAATGCAAATAGCATTGTAATGTAGTTTTTATATTTTCCTAAATACTATTCCCAGCGATGGCGCGATATAATGACAAAACTCTGTCGAACAAGCTGCTTGAATATTCAACGTAATCATGACTTATTTTATCAGAAAATTTCATCAAAAAACATTACTGAATTATGCAAAGTAACACCGTAACCATCATTGTAAATTTCGTTTTGATGAAAATTGCGCTTCTAGAAACCGAAACAAATTACGCCGCAAAACATTTGTTTTTGTTATGATAATTTATGAGAAAAAGTAGAAATCTGATGTAGATATCAAAATTAATAAAATTAATTATAAAATTTTTTAAAAATGTTTCGAAATTAAATATTAGTTTGTATAAAAATGATTTCTTTTTTCAATGCTTCCAAAACTAAAATAATTTTATATTATTTTATGTACGAACAAAATGATATTATAATTGCTGAATTCTGATAAAGCTAAACAGTAAACTAGTGGGGTGTATGGCATCGTGCCTTAAGACAAATTGCTGGAACTTCCCGTACCGTGAAGAAATGTTCGAGGAATATTGAATGTTTTCAAATAGATTATTATAAATATTGTAACGTTGTCCATTATTTATAAAAATTACATAAACAGAATTCCAAAGTTGAAATTATTTGTTCAAAGTATATTAGAACTTTAGTCAGAATTAAAAATGAAATTTGAATTATTTTCGACATACAAAAAAAAATTTGAAAAAAAAATGAAAAAAAAATTGAAACAATTTTTTTATCAAAATCAATTATTTTGTTAAAACAAGCAGAGCAAACAAGCAAGTTCTTCGAATTATTTAAATCAGACGCGTAGTTCTCTCAAAAACTGCTTTTGTCAAAAACTAATAACCAGTTCTCCCAATCATTACTAATAGAATGTTTTTTAGATCATTCAAATCGGATGCTCCGTTCTCTCAAAAACTCTATTTCTATTTTCTGCACTCCGCTCTTCATCTGCGTAACTGTTGGACCTGCCTTTGCCAAAAACTAATCAGCACATCTCCCTATCAATAGAAATCGAATGTTTTTTGAACCATTCAAATCGGTTAATCTGTGCGCCCGAAAACGTGAACAAAAATGCGGACACACAAAACACACACACTTCCATTTTTTCTGAGGTATGCCAAAATGTTCAGAAACCTTCAAAACGTCGAGAAATGCAAAAATTTTCAATTTCGATTTTTGGACGATTACAATAACTTACCCTACGGGAAGTTAATAATATATTACTATAATGAAATATTAATTTAAAAGCTTATATTATCACCTAACTCTCAGAATACTTTTAAGGTAATTCTTGAAATTCGTAAGAGAATACCAAGTATAAATCATGATAACATAAATTCCGTTTATTTCATACAATTTTATAAGAAATATATAATCTTCAAAGAGCTGTTCAGGAAAAGTTTTGAAAGCAATAATAATAATTTCTATGTCCCAACATGCCTATAAAACGTAACCCTCAAGTGATCTATACACCCGTCCTCAGCCATTACAGATATAACAAAGTCGAAGCATAAAAGTTGCCTGAAACGTAATTGGCTCTGGTCTCTATATCACAGGGGACTATTTTCATTACAATTCAAAAAACAATCGGAGACTATTTCATATTTCAGTAAAAATTCAGACAGAGTATAATAAAAGATTAGTAAATTTTCAGATCTCACAATGTAAATTTGGTTTGAAAATTTTATGTTTTCTCGACTTAGTGTATTGTGGGCACACATATGCTGGTGTAAAAAACATGTCTCTACAAAACTCATGTTCTTTACATCACTGATGAAAATTTAAAAAAAATAGTGAAATTTAATAACGGCTCTCTTCGACTTGTTCCGGGGCATGAATTTGTCGTATGTAGTTATAACTAAAAATGTCAATTTCATTTTGAGAGATTGGAGCTAAACTCTGTAAAGGTATTAGGACCAGCATATATTGTCTTAAAAAGTAATGTATATTTTGATAGGCAATAAATATATGCAATAAAAAGATTGAAGATAAACTTATTTGCTACAGTACAAAGTAGCAATTTCAAGTAAAGTAAAAATAAATACATCATAAAACAATTTTGAATGATATTTGTTAGTAATATGGTAACACTCGTGATACACACATTTATTGGTGTCAACTACTATACACATTTATATAACTATATATCACAAATTATGTATTTGTAATAGCAATAAAAATATGTATAATATTTGAAAACAATAATGTAATTAAAGTCATACTTCAAATGTGACATGATCGGTTTGTCATTGTAATAAGCATTCAGAAATGAATCTTCATTAGAGAAATGAATCTAATTTCTTATGAGAAGAGAATAAATGGAAATATCTTGAAAATTAATGAATTAACTACAAGCTTATCATATACAGTTACAACACAAAACTGCAATTGCAGGACATATTTTAGGCTCTACTCTAACTCTAATTATAACAATAATTCTGAATTTCCTGCTTGAAGATTTAAAAAAATCGCTATACGATCTTAATTAAAATGTCACAAAGAAGGAGTTATCTCATTGGAGATAAATTCTATAAAGGCACAAAGACCAGCATATTGTATTAAAAATCAATGTATATTTTGATCGACAATAAATATATACGTAAACAAAACAATGCTTAAATATTTCAATTTCACTAATAACATCAACTCAATCCTTGTTAGCTCATATAATCTCATTAAGCCGCATGAAACTTAATTCCATATATTTGCAATATAATAAACAATTCAACTTAATAAAAATATTTCAGTATAATCCATAAGAAAATATCATAATTTAATTATTCAGCGTTATTTTTGCCATCTGCTCATTAATATCAAATATTAGGATTGGATATTGAGATATGGGTAATCAATCCATTCGTCTGTCGACTTGATTTATTATGCAATATATGATTCATTGCGTCACTAGGGTCTAATCAATATCAAGGCAATTTGTGAAAACACTCCGATAAACGAGCAATATGTCCACGATAAGAAAATTGGAGTTGAATATTATAATAAAAATTGAATAAATACGTACTAAACATTAGGGATGAAAATTGTGCTAGATAGATAGGTCTTATCTCAAATTTCTAAGAATTATATAAACTGAACTGCAAAGTTAAAGCAATTCATTACAAAAATATAATGATTTTGAGAATTATAGCTAGAATGAGAATTAAAATCCAGATCACTTTCGATGTGAAAAAAAAAGTTTTTTGACAAAAAAATGAATTTTTGATTTTTTTTTGCTTTCCCACAACTAATTGTTTATTTAAACTGTCAACACAAGTAAAATATTTTTTGAATCATTCGAATCAGATGCTCTGTTTTCTCAGAAACTCGATTTCTATTTTAGCACTTTTTGCTCTGTGCCTCCCAAACGAGTGGACCAGTCTTTGCCAAAAACTAACAATCAGGTATCGCCGTCAATACAAATCGAATGTTTATTTGAATAAATCAAACCCCTTGAATAGTGCACCAGTAATCGTAGACGAAAAATTGTGTCCACATATACATATACATAAATATTTTTTCTAAGGTACGCCAAAATGTTCAGAAACATTTGAAACATTAAGATATGCATAAATTTTCATTTTCAATTATTGGACGATTACTAGAACTTACTCCACGAGAAATTAATAAATAAGTACTAAAAATTAGAAATGAAAATTGTGCTAAATAGGTCTCATATTCATTATTCTAAAAATAATATAAATTGAATTGCTAAGTTAAAATTATTTATTTGAAGTATATAAGTGAGCAAAAAATTTTAGCTATAATTAAAATTAAAATCCGAATCTTATTTGAATCATTCGAATCAGATGCTCTCAAAAACTCGATTTCTATTTTAGCACGTTTTGCTCTGTTCCTCCTAAACTGGTGAAACTGACTTTGCTAAAAACTAACCATTAAAATTCGACTATATATATATATATATATATATATATATATATATATATATATATATAAAATTAACTTATAACCTGCTGTAGGTTTAATCACAAAATTCAGAATGAATCGAATGCATTTTGAATCAATCTAATCGGATGATTTCCTAGTGGAAGTTAACAAAGCTCAAAAATAGTAATGGTTAGTCTACCTATATCAAATAAAACATAATTTTACTATACTATGTAAAATAGTGATAAATATATAAACCATCATAAAGAAATCGAAATAAGATCTGATTGATTCCTGAAAAAATGATTGTATAGAAAATATTTTAATAAAATATACATAAAATTGCCGAACAATGGGCGAGAATGTGTCTTATTTGTATTTTTTTTAAATCAAAATGTTAATATTAATTACTTAATTTCAACATAAATCAATAAAAAATGATAATAGAACAGTTGTTATAATAGAGTACTCTAGAGTCTATAGAGAGCATATGGTAAAATATGATGTTATACCAGAATAACAAAAAATATTTTCCAAATGATAGTAACACCCCGCTTTAATATTTAAAATGCATATTTTGACCAATTTTTTGTATACAGGAAGACTGTTCAAAAGTATACAATTTGAATTAATTGAGTTTCTGTTAGTTTCTTGGAATGACTATAATAAATTGCTCACAAATCAAACAAAATTAAATAAACGTTATGAAATAATATATTTTTCCGAGAATCAATATATACTATTTATACAGTTGACACTCTGTATACACACTATATGCAAATAAAATATGCAAAATAAAATAAAAAATTCACGTTCGATACCGAATTGACACGGTTACTAAAAACGGTTTTTCGATACTACTGGTCGTAGCAAATACTATATGATTCTATATATAAGCATGCGGAATATAAATATTTATTAAAAATACAAAGTTCGAAATTTGCATATGATACGATATATTTGAATGGCCGGTAAAATTTTATTATATCACGTCTGACGCCGGTCGTTGAATATATTATCTAATTAGTTTATTGCGTGTTTTCGCATTCTACATTTTTCTCGGGGGTAAATGTTCAGATACATGCATGGGAATATGTGTCAAAGGGGTGTGAAAAGGTTTAAATTCAAGTACCCAAAATAAATATTTTATATAATTGTGAAAACATGTAATTTTAAATACCTAAGATAAATATATTGTGACTGAACAGATAATATATAAAAGCTGCATGACAGGTTCCAATGCATTTTTTATATTACTTTCATTTTTCATAAATTTCTACTCAAAAGACTCAAAAAAATTTGGTCAATAAACCTAGCTTATATTATAAAACTACACAATTTTGATTGCTTTTTACATTATCAATAAAAAAAATTAATTAACAATATTCGATATTATTGGCATAATTATCGTCATTCCTTCAGAAGAAGTTTTATTAGAAAAAGCTACAAAGTTACAAAAGTTTTTCTATAATTTGGTCAGATAATCTTCAGTTTTTAATGAAGAATTTTATAAGTTTCATACCTTTACCACATTTATACAAATTCATAAGTTTTTTTATGAAGTTTTTGACAATATTTTTATACATATTTTAATAAAGAGCTTTACAATTATCATGTGTTCATGAACAAATATTATTGTGAAATTCATGAACAAATATTATTGTAGAAAAACAAAAAAACGAGTACACTGATATATAGCATATTTTTAGAAAGCATGTAATAAACATTTTCAACGAAAAATTAGTTCATTTTGAAAAATTTGAAATAGATCTGAGGTTATTATTTTAATTACATATATTTCATTTATTTTATTAATTAATTAATATACATAATTAGCAAAGAAGCTATTACAAAACTATTAAGTTCGATATAATCAAGAATATAGTTATCAAAATAATATTTACACAAAACCCTTGCTCTATAAAGCTCTATTAAATTTTCTACATCAAATTTCCTTTACAAAAGAGGATTATGGATTATAATTCATATGTAACTAACTAAGCTTTATGAATAAATAAAACGATATAATAATTACCCACGTGAAAAAACTGATTCTGACGCGTCTATAAACAAAGATTGCGTTTACTTTGTATCGCCATACAATCAGTAGGTGTATACTCATGTATAATGTATGCTATTACATACGACGATGTATGTAATTTTCCAATATTATTCATGCCATGGGGCTAATTGTAGTAATATTTATGAGGCTCGATTAGCTTTAATGTTTAACCCAGATTACCTAAAACTCAGTTAAATGTTTGCGATAAACGACAAATTGCTGAGATTGCGATAATTGAAAATAAAAACAAATTGTGGGAATATTAAAAGATATTTATTAGGTTTGCATGTTGAATGCAAACTTAACGGAAAATTATAACAATTTTTTGCAAATTTAGTAATAGAAAATAAATGCAAATTGTGGAAAGTTGAAAGATATATATTAGGTTTGCATGTTTAGTAGAAGGGTTGCAGTTTATCTAGCAAGATTGTTAAAGGAATCAGCTGCTAAAAATCCAACTATATATTTCAAAATAAATATAAATTCTAATTGAATCAGATTGACTAGTAATGTATAGCATCGTGCCTTAAGGCAAATTGCTGGAACTTCCTGTACCGTAATGAATGAATGATTATTCGAGGAATATTAAATGTTTTCAAATAGATTATTATAAAATATAACTTATATATCTTTACAAAAAAGTAAACAAACAAAATTGAATCAACCAAGTATGTTTTAAAAATATCTTCAGTTATCCTAGAGGCAGTACACATATTTTCTTGTAATAATTGTGTTTTTATTTAAATTGCAATATATGTTTTGAATAATATAACAATTCTAATATTTCATTACATAGTGTAGTGTTAGATAGAATGTATCATCTTGGAATTAAAATAAATTATCAAGCAGATAAGTTGAATTTGTATTAAAAATAATATAAATAAAGATGAAAACACATCATTTAACGTTTAAGATATTCATTACATTTCTATTCTGAATTTGATGTTTTGATGATGACCTAGGTTAAGGTTTTCTTAAGAAGACAATGTTAAATCGATAAAGGGCTTGTTGAAATCCGGGATAGGTTTTACTTATTTGCTCTGTTTTATATAGAAGTTGAAATCGTATTATTGCAAAACACATAATAACACTTTAATTAGTAAAATTTATATAAACAAAAACCAATTACTGGGATATTAAACTCGTAACAAATATCATAAATTAAAAGTTAATAATGATCATTATAAATCAAATATTAATCTGGATAGTTCTAGATATTACGCAAAATTAAGACGACGTGCAAAGTGTTTAAGTCATCTTCTCTCATCTAACTTATAAAACCTGTTTTTTTAAGAGCATTTCGAGCATTTATTTGGTTATATTGCAATCTAGGAAAGTATATAAAAAGATATTTACAATGGTAAAAAGCTAAAAGCTAAATCTGATTTAATATTATCCACCATCATACGAGATAAGTCATTTATAACAATCACACATAACACAATTACCAGATTCAAATTTAAGCTTTTTAGCTAGCCAGATATAATTTATCATAATAGTTCAGAATCATTACCACTATTATTCTACATTGCATGTGCAGTTTCAATTAAGTTGATGAATGAAATTCGGATAATACGATTATCCAACTACATGCACAAACCAGTTAATATTATATAATTGAAATTCATGTAGTAATAATTCTCTTAACTTTCATATATTTTAATTACTCGTGGAATAACATATGTTTTCAAAAACGATATAAATCACCGCAAACGTGGTTGTAAGTTTCAGCAAAAATGTAATAGGGGGTGTCTAATGTTTTACAGAAGTTTTGTAGCAAGATATTAAAGTTTCTAGGGCATTACAAAAAAGTTTAAACTATGCAACTTATTCGAACTTAGTAGCAATTTTGCAGGAAATGATATTGAGCGCTTAAGAAAAGAATCATTTATATATTATATATATGGGTGGTCTTTAATGTGAATGTTTTTGTATTTCCTTGCTTCCAGGGCCTCAAATGCTTCAAAATTCATAAAAACTTATTCTCTAAAAGTTTTCGCTTTTTTACCAACTTTTTGGATAGCTTTTGATACCTGGGAGCAAGAAAATTCAGAAGCATCCATATTAGGGACCACTGTTATATATGCATTATATGTATTCGATTTATTCAAAATCTGATTTCAAATAAAAATATTTGAAATCCTGTTTGGTTTCGCGTACTCAATAATAACCTATTTAGGTTTCAAATGTGAAAGATCAAAGTACAGGGAATTTCACATATGTATGTATTAAGTTAAAATTTTCTAAAGAAGAATAAATTATCTATATAAATATATACATATATACCTTCAGTATATACGCAGAAAACATACACTTATTTTTTTATAAATTTTAATCTTTTACAGTTCTCAAGGAACATCATATATTAAAAACGTTGCCAAAACTAAATATTTGAAAATTATATTAATTTTTTTTCGAAACTAACGCATTTATTAGTGAAAAAAAAAATTTCAAAGTAGATATAAAAGCACTTTCTACTTGCAATTAAAAAATATCAAAAACTTTCATTTATTCATCGAGCTTAATAGGCTCAAGTAATGTTGCAAAACATTTTATTTCTTAAGGTTATTAAAAAAAATATTTCACATATTGTAGTTTTCATATATGTTATATTCAATAATCTATATATAATTGTATTTAAGTTGTAACAATTGATTGTTTCACAAATATTAAACTTTAATATTTAGTTGATTCTAGTTTTTTTTATTTATAAAAGTTATGATTTTAATTCAGAATGTATTATTTTTCATAAATATAAAATATATTTTAATAATGTTTTTAGAATGTAATCTTGAATTGCAAAGTTAAAAATCTCTATAAATCCGTATGTATGTATTTAAGTGCTTTTACGGTGTGTATTTCATCTTTTCAAGAAATCCATGAAAGCTTTTTCGCTTAGTCATGAAGTATGGAGCACATGATGTATGCATGACTAAGAAAAAAAAACTTTAATTCAAGAACACATCAGTTTCTGCGCAAATAAAATAATAAAGTAATAAAAGCTATTAGCAAATCAACCGTTACTATTGAATTTAAACTTATATAATTAATATTGAATGACTGTAAAAAATATGAGCTATATATTTGAGTATTCACGTACACAATAAATAATTTTTCAAAAAAACCTAACATGATATTTTGTTTTAAATTGTATTAATCTCCCATACCAAATAAAGATATAATTTATACATATGGAATGTTGTATTTAATCATTAAATTAATTAATTTGTTATTTTATTATTGTTGCACAGATATTTTATCATTATTATTATCATTCGACTTGTTATGTTTTATATTTTACTGCATTGACTGCAATTCATAAAATCAACTTTATATAAAAAATTGTAACAGGAAAGATAACGTCAAAGGAATCTCAATAATCTAGGAATAAATATTTTCATTGCAGTATCTTCAATCAGTCAACATATCATGTAAAACAATGTCTTTTATATAAATGTAACAATTTTAGTTTTTTAAAGGAGATAAATTAAATTTCAAGTCTGTATTTAGTTAAGCGTTTCGCCTTCTGATGTATATCATCATTCAGTAAATCAAACCAGGAAAAAAGCATACGTCAAACTTAAAAACACTATTTATTTCTCAAAAAAAATTAATTAACATAGATCAAAAACTTACTAAGAGAACACCTTGAATATTTATTGAAACAAGGGTGCTTTATGTGTTAATATCCCAACTGAAATACAATTTTCTATTAAATTTCCTTGTTTTTAGGATAGTTTTTCAAACTTTGTGATCTGTTTTTTTCCTGGTTTGATACACAGAATAATGACACACATCAAATGTGAAATATACAAAAAAATGAATTGAAATTCACGTTATCCTTTTAATTGGACAAATAAATAGGCTTCAAATAGAGTAGTTAATTTTAGTCGGATATTTGAATAGGTTCTTTTAGGGAAATAATAGGCAATATAAAATATAAGGATTTATATTTTTTTTTCAAACTAAGGACATACAAGAGCCAGGATTTATAAATTAATTATTTTTAAACGTTACGATATAAAAGTTCAAGTCATCATCAGTGGATTTTATATATAAAGTCTTACATCAATAGACGTGCACAAAACACAATTTTTGCACTACCATTTATACATTAACTAGTCTTCAAAAAAGATTTTTATTTTGTTTTACGTAGATAAATTCAATAGAGCAGAGTTAATTTATATGAATAATTTAGATACTTTATAGAATATTTTTCCAACAACAACTTGCAACAACTATTGTCTCCGAAGCTCAAATTGTGATATCCACTGATAACATAAAATTTTATTTATTATAAACATTTATAAATCTTTACGTTTCTGCTACAATCCTAGCTTATCCCAGTGAAAAAGTGGTTAAGTCAATTTTCACTATTTTGCAAAGCTTGATTTTAAAGTTTTATTACCCGTGTAATATCGCGTATTTGAAATTTATAGTTTAAATTTTATATAAAGTGCTTCATTAGCTATTGTTCCTAACTTTGTTGTAGTGTTATTTGAAAATTTGTTGAAGACAATGTTGAAAGAATTTTTAAAAAATATTTTTACTACGATTCTAAGATGTGTGGAATTGATTGTGGATTTTATTTAGCATAATTTTATTTTTTTGTGAAAAAAATGGCAACACTATCTCTATAAAGGATGTTTGCTTCGTACAGCATGATCACTTTATCCCTTTTATTCACAGTTATATCATTTAAAAAAATCATTTTAGTGCGCATCGTTTGAATAAACTGTCTTCAAAATGAGTCTGTGTGTGTTTGTAGTAATTTAAATTTGTTAATAATATTATAGACTTCTATATCAAATTTATTGCCAATTTAAGAAATTGCATTGGGAAACGTCCACAATACCAAATTCATATCTACAGTCAATTATCTAAACGTCAAAACATCACATGCAATACATAACCGAATTATATTATGCGCAGGACGACGCTTCGATCAACTGTCATTTTCACACAGCCAATTCGTCATCCAAATAGAATTGAATAGAATAAAATGCATATTTGTGTTATTTCTAAAATTACCTGTGACATTTAATAGGGACATCTCTTGTGTTCCGGCAATGAAAATCTATACTACACTAACTACCACTATGATACAAGTACTTTTTTATATTATTATCAGTTGCAAACCACTTTTTGTTATCAATAAACACCTGGCATTGATTCACGATAAAACGCTCGACATTTCGTCCACTATCACACTACACAGGAAGGATATTGGTTTTAGTATTTGCCACAATCACATTTTTAATCGGATCACAAAAGGGACACAAATATAAATACATCGGCGTTACAACAACAAACATCACCAGTTATAGAAAATTGGAAGTACATCACATTAACACTTTACACGACACTGAAATTTGTGCGGACTTGAAAATTTTAAGTTGCGAGTAGATATTAGAATTTAAGGTTATGTTACGCTTATATGAATTCGTATTCGTATTCGTATTTAGTTTTATCACGGTAATTGCAAACATTTTATATCACACTGTCGCTTGTCGTCGTTAATATTGAACTGAAACGTTTTTGGCTGTTCGTATAAATGTCACGCCGGGATTGATCGAATTTTGGTAATGGTCGAGCGCGATGTCATAGCACTCGGCGCCATGATTGTTCAATGTACGACAGCGACTGCGAGACTGAGCTTCGTAGCGGCACCGTAGACGGGGTTGGCGGCGTTGCCGACCACTACCCTCTGCATCTACAACTGTGGGGGTGGAATTGAAACATAGGTACATTTCCTAAGGTGTTATAATGGTTTTTAAGTAATTTGAGGACCCTGATTCCAAAAACAATAGAAGAAATTTGCTAACAGCTCCTGTTTTTGAGATAGCAAATAAGCTAAATTTACCTCAAATTACAATAAGAAATACAACATATTTTATTTTATGCACCAAGAGTCTTTTTATATCATTTTCGAGCATGGGAAAGGCCTGACTACGTCATAAGCTCTAACAAATGTTAGGCATCATGTGAAATTCCCACCTTGCTTGATATCTTCAAGATTTTTTGAAACCGTTCAGAAAGAGTGCGGGCAATGCATTTAAAATCAGTTATATCAGATATATCAGTTTCTATTTCTACTTATCTTTTCTTCTAACATTGGTTTCTACATCCACAAGATGATAGGCGGAAGATGATTCCAAAACAGTAACTGTTAATAGCTCAGTTTTTTAGATATGCCATTGTGAGATTCACCTCAAATTACAGTTAAAATTATAACGTATTTTATTTTATGCTACAGAAGTCTTTTCATATAATTTTCATTACATTTCATTCAGACTAATTGCATCCAAGCTCTAACAATTGCCAGTCATAATGTGAAAGCCCTTGCCTCCTTGATATCGCTCTTTCAAAGTTCTGATGTTGGAGCTGCTCCAATATACAAAAAATGCAACAACGCACAAGCACAAAGCTGTTCGCTTCATACAGGGCAATAAAAAATATTTACCCAAAATATTAGGTATAATTTTACTAGGTATAATACAAGTTTAAGCGTGAATAATAAAGCACATAAAAAAAGTACCCGCTTGACGAGCGAAAGCAGTCACAATTCTTTTAAGTTATTATAATTAACCGCCCGACTCGCGAAACCAGTCAAAATAAATAACTAACATATTTTTCTCAAATTAAACCAACACTTGTTCTAAAACGATTTTGATATTCGATCCTTACGTGATGTATTCCAGTATTGAAGGAAATGTAGTACGTGGTGTCAAAATAATATTGTAAAATCTTACTAATAGGTGAAATGAATTATTAAATTACAAAGTGTGTTTCAATATAAAGCCAATTTTACATTTATGGGAAATGTCCCAGATGTCTTGATAAATTCTCCCGCCATGCTGTTTGCTAATATCTCCAAAATTTTCCAGAAACCGTCCTGAATGAGATTGTTAGGTTGTTCATCATTATCATGAGTTTGAATAGATCGTAAGTTGACCTCAATATCATTGGGGTTGTGGTATATGACTATTTGCTTCTATTGCCTAAATTTATTTCATTGGTATTCATCACACAGACCCAACAAGCTTCGTAGTGATTGTAAGGTTTTTCTTCTAAATGACGGCGGCATTATGGAGATTTTTTTTCTTCTGGAGTATGAAAAACCCATGTTCAATCTGTATTGCGCAATTCAGTTTTGAAGTGGTTGAATAATAGTTTTCCGGTATTTGGCAAAAACGTATTAACTACAGATGTAACAAAAACTATCTGGATTATGCACATTACACGTCTTAGAGTCAAATTCATACTGAAAACAGCAAATAAAATTCTTTGTTATTCGTTAAACTGCGATAATCATAACCAAAGCGACTTATTGGGGTAGTTCTTTAAAACTCAAAAAATAGAGCTGCTACGGAAAACGGAAAAAACAAATAAATTAATATTTTTGTTAGATTAAAGTTATATAATTTAAGAAATGCATTTCAGAAATAGTATTTATTATTTTGATATAAAAATCTTGATATCAAAATAATAAATACTATTTCTGAAATGCATGTCTTAAATTCTATAACTTCAATCCAATAAAAATATTAAGTGAAATAACTAAATTAATTTTTAATTATTCTGGATTTAGTACACAAAAAATTAGATATAATCTAAAAGCGAATAAAATATATTGATTTAAATTTATTTAGGAAGTCGAGGCGACATATTTGAGAAAACTAGAATTTCATTTTCAATCATAACACTGGTATTTCATGTTGGATTTTTTAAACTTTAATTTAATTTAATTTTGTATCATTTACAGTATCCAAAATTGCGTCGTAAACTTCTTATTATCGTAATATATCGTAAGAGCTGCCATATTCAGAGTATCAGTTCATTGTTTTAAAGTTAAATTTTAACGTATTTTAGAGGTATTGTCCAGAAATCAATAAAAATGCAAAGAAATTACACATTTTTAAACTATATTAAAAAAACTTATTATATTTGATTATTATTATTTCTACATAGTTAATAATTATTAAATTTAGAGTATGGACATCACTAGGTATAATAAAAAGCCTTAAGATTTTCGTTCCAAAGTAAATTTTGCTTCCATTTTTCATATTTGCCCAGTTTCCATAATCCTAACCACGCATGTCATCAACATTTAAAATTCATCAGATGCAAAACATTTGCAACAAAAACAAAAGTTACAATTCAATTTCTTGGAATAAACATGCCATTTTCTAAGTACTGGCTTCCCATTTTTTATTTTCCCGATTATAATTTGTTTGAATGCAGTCTTAACAATTGACAACTGTTGCTTAAAAATTGCAACTTCAATATTTCATTAAAGTTATCCTAAACTGTTATGAATTTTTAAACTTCTACAAAAGTTTAAGAAACCACATCGCTCGATACTCCGACACGAAGTTCGTCGCACACAAAATAGCAAAAGCAATATATATAAACTCTGCTACGGTTCGGTACTGCTAGGAGCTTCTCTCTACCAGTATGAGGTTCCCTACTGCGAGTGTGTTAATGTGTTGCCATATGTTATATAATCAGTTTTTTTTATATGTAGTTTCGAGCTTTTCTTGTGTGAGCTTTTGCGTGTTCTCTTGTCCTCTACACGCGCAGTGTGCGACAGAATAGCGTAGAGGCAGCTTTTTGGCAGCCGGTACGAACTTGCGCACTAATGCTACGCTACATCATAGTGTATATGGAGGACTAGTTATTCAATACCCGACCCACACTATCGTAAAAAGCTCCTGCATTATAAAAGATTTATCAAACCGTGACAGTATTATTTATAAAGCCATCTGAGCTATGAATGCACGCATATAGCTGTCATTACCACCGGATTGTTGAATTGACTTTACTACATTTATAAAATGGGATTTATTTTATTATCGCGTTTTATGGAAAGGATAATAGAGTTTCTATGACTTTGTATATATTTAGAAACTGTAAAATACCTATAGTTTATCCGTTTCGCGATCAAAATAAAAACTATTTTTTGCTACATCAAAAATTATTTATATATTAATAATATTTTTTACAATTTACCAGATTGTTGAAAAGTATATGTATTTACGTATGTTAAATAATAGACAAATTTCTGAATCGTTTTTGATGGGTTCAAAAATATTTAAACTATCAGTCTTCTCAATGTAGTGCTAAAAAACTTTCAGTAAATGCATGGACATTCACTTAAAATGAAAAAAGTGTGTAAAAATTTGTAAAAAAAGTTAAATATTTATCTTCATTTAATCAATTTATTTTAAGTTGCATGTTCGAATGGATTTTAGAGAAAAAAATATGTATTTATAATTTCTAATAAAATAAAATATATGAGAGATTATATTATAATGATAAATCATATAATAATATATAACATAGGTAAATATGTATATTATTTTGGTAATTTTCAAATAAACTATAAATGGTTACTATTATAATTTTAATAAGTTATATGTTCAAAAATGCTTTTATGGGAAAAAATATAATTTCTTGAAGTTATTAATATAGTAATATATAATAAATATTTATAGTTAATTTTGAAGAATTTTATTTCTAATTAAACAAAATATTTTAAACATTATGCGTCTGAAATTGCAGGTTTTTTTAAATATACTAAATTTTTGCTTTTTTAAAATCATAATTTTCCTAAATTACATATTAGAAACTGCTCCTAGTGAGAAACTAGAATAGTTACTGTAACTATTACAGTAATCACAGTTATTGCTTGAATAAGTAACAAAAAATGTAAATATATGCTATTTTTTGTTGATAATTTTTATTCATATGGTAAATATAATCAATTTTTTATATAACAAAATCTTTTTATTTATCATTTAATCAAATAATCTAATAATTTATTTATACATTATTTTTCTGATGAAGGATAAAATGTTAAAATAATATTAGACAAAAGGAATTTTTATGATCATAATTTATATGTTCAAAAGGCTTCCCGAAAATAAGTAATATAAATATTCTCGATTCCATTTTTAAAACGGAGCTAAGGTAAAAAAATGTGTACAAATAACATTATAAACTAAAAATAACCAATTAAAAATAAATTTTCGATAATAATCTAAAACTGTAACTAGTTGGTATTGGTATTTTGCTTTGAGGTAAGTTACATGAACTTCCCGACGATATGTGTAAATAATCGACTTGATCAATAAAAAATTAATTAATTTATGAGTGATTAAAGGTATTCCGAGTGCATTTATGGATTTGAAAACGAACGAACACGTTAACTTGGAGTATTTTCTAAAAGCTCATTTTCAAAAATCTAAAGCTAAAAAAATAAGTAATTATTTGCAGATCATTTATTTTCATATGTAGTAATATAAATTGATTTTATTTTGTAATAAAAAAAATGTTGACAAATAAAAATATTTGTTATTTCATTATTTTTTTATAAATTATATTTTTATGAAATAATTTACAGATTAAAATTAAAATGTTAAAAAATAAAATATAAAAAAATCTCAATTTAATAATCTTGAATCTAAATTTTATCAGTCGAAATACCGCAGAAATCTCTTTTACTATTCGTCAAAAGATTTTACTCAAAACGATAACAGTCACAATTTTATTTATAAAGCTCTATGTGCTATGAAAGCACGCATAAAAGTAGTCATTACCAGATTATAAAGCAAAGTGTACGACTTTTATATAAAATAGTTTATTTTATTTGCCTTTTTTATTCCAAGGATAACCGAGTTTCGATGAATATGTAGATGCATTGCAGCAGCTGCATAATATATTTCGCTACGGACGATCGGGTTTTTAATTTGATTACAGTTAATATAGTGACCAATTTAACTTTCAGACATTAGTTTTGTAGGATACAAAATGTACGTTTGCTATTTCATGAGGATTTAGAAGGTTTTATTTATACATTAATTAAATAGAGCTAATGGTAAATGAATTGCATAAATTACTCTACTATTTTTCATTCTAACGATGTTTCATTATTATTATTTGCAAGTATTCTATACTAAACTAAAATGGCAGCATCGATCTGTTATCCGTACATTAGTACGGAACCCATATATAAATCAACAAAATTTGTACTTATTTTCAAAATCTATTAAAAAAAAGTCAATTTAAAGTGCATTTGTCTAATATGTATTTTGGACTTCCAAATTGCATCTTTTTTACAGAGCTAGACCTTCTATCCCAAAAATTTAGTCTGCTCTTGATTTCGTGAACATAATAAAAATGTTGTTTGAATCATTCAAATAGCACGCTTCTTTTTCTCAAAATTACTATTTATGTTACTTTTTACCCCGTGTCTTTGCAATCACTGGACCTGCCTGTGCCAAAAACTAATCATCACGTCTCCTCATCAAAACTAATAAAATGCGTTTTGGTTTAAATCCTTACGATGTATAATTGTATATGTTTCTGCCGAATAATGTTATGCGTACAATTCTATCAGTGGCAAAAAATAACTTATTTAAAACTCTGTACCATATAATTATACTATCACTTATTTAAACAAATCTTATACTTGATCTTACCTCAGCCATCATGGATGTCAGCATTTCTTCGCAAAATTGCACAGAGTCAAATTGTTCAAATAGTTCACTCACACACACTTTATTTTACGCGAAATTATGCAAAATTTATTTAATTAGCACTCTTGCTTTAATAATTAATTAATTTACGCGAATTTTATTATCTACTACACTCACTTCTATTTTAAACATTTTATTAGGCTGAAAAAAATGTATGGATTAGTGAGGGGTACGGTCTACCCTAAAAT
>NW_020537324.1:67303145-67358827 GCF_003426905.1 Ctenocephalides felis
GGTAGTCGGTGATATATCTATAATAAAGATAAAATATCAAAAGTTTCTAGAATAACTGTATTATAATTATAAATCTTATTTAAGACATTAAATTATTAGTATTAACATATAAGGTGACCTTTTTTTGTACGAAACATCCGGACGGAATGTTATGTAGAGAATGTCAGGGGGTGTGTTGGGCGTTGGTGAGCTAAAAACTTATATGCACATTTTTTGGTTCAAATTTTCTAGTTGAAATATATTTAAACAATATCGGCAATCGAACTATTTTTAAAATCCGGACAAAACACTTAAAACCGGGACAAATATGGCCTTTAAAAAAAACCGGGACGCAAGGCGGAAAATCGGGACATATGGTCACCTTATAACATATCACTTGTGGTAAATAAACTATGTATTTTTAGAAATTTACATTTCCATGAAAACATAATATACTTTTTGATATTCTGCGAAAAGCTTTATATAAGAATATAATATATAACCTGGCTTAAAGCAAAGTGCAATATATTTATCTACTGTTATTATATCTTATATACCATAAGTTATTTAAAATGATTTGATATTCATTAATAATAATAGTAATATAAATTAATTACCATAAGTGATTTAAATAATTTGATATTCATTAATTAAACATTAATCGACATTAAGCAAATATTTAGAATATTTATTTTCAAAATAAGACTATATATAGTGGTCGTAGGAAATTGTACATATAAATAATTTAGCCGTTAAAATTTTTTTGTCAACTATAATTTTGAGTTTCTAATCCTATTATTCAATGATAGCCTTAATCAAAATGATGAAATTTGTACAAAAGCATCGAAATTAATAAATATAAACTATATAATAGTGCTCATAGAAAAATTGTACCTACATTTAATTCAGTCTTTAATTTTTTTGTGAGCAGTAATTTTGAGCTTCTAATTTTATTATTCAATGATATCATTAATCAAACTATAAAATTTGTACACAAGTATCAAAATTAATAGTTTTGGTATTTCCTGATTTCTCTGTTACTACGCTTCAATAATCATCTTTATTTCTTTTGCTATCAAAGATTATACAATTTTTTTTGCTGTACCAAAGCTTACTGTAATTAAAAGCTCATAACATGATATAAGATTTTGGATTTAGATCGAATTTTCTAAATTTGTTTTCGTCTAATACTTGTTAACAATAAAAAAAACAGAAGTCTAATACTGAAGCAAAGAATCAATAATTATACTAGAGGCTATTATAATTTTTGTTTAAATATTTTTCTAATATAATTCAATTTCTTAAAATCATTGATTTTTGTATGATTTCTGATATTAAATTACAATCAGAATGAATACATAAAATATTAAAACAGTTAATTTATAAAAAGCCGTTAACACAAAAACATAAAAATTTATATTAGAGTAAGGTTGCTTACGTCGTACCTCTAAGTAAAAAAGTTAATAATATTTAGTGCAATTAAATTGAAAAAAAAACTTGCGTTTTTTAATCCTTATTTAGTTGATTTGTTATTCACAATTATAAAACTTTTTATATTCAAATATGTGTTTTCTCAAAATTGTGCTTCTGGTACCTACCACATATAGCCTTTCAAAAATCTTAGAAGCTCTTAGAAGTAAAATATAGTAATATTTATCTATTGCCTAAAACAATTAATAATGAATAATAGTGGATAAAAAATTAATTCCGAAGTCGATTTTGCTGTATTTGTTTATTATTTATGAAGATACAGCCGTTATTATTCACATCAACTTGGTGTTTGTTAATTTGAGCAAATACTTTGGAAAACTATATTTATTCGGATTTTCTTCATATTTATAAATTAAACTGGTATGAGTAAGAAAACTTGCACAGATGCAAGTATTTGAAGACTTAAGCTGGATGATATTGGAATTTCGAATTTAAAACTAATGGCATAACTGGAACATATATGTAATATAAATAAACGTTATTAAAGAAAATTGTCAGGATCATATTCTTGCCATAATAGAATTGCAATTGAGCTAAAAATATTAGTAGAAAATTTACTGATAGCCATTTAACTATTTGTTTTCACAATAGTCACCAGTTTTCTAATTATGAAGTTTACTTGATAGTTTCATTCAATAGTACCAGATGATGTAATTTACATTTATCATTTGGAGTAAAACTTAGGAAGTGGCACGATTTGAGAAACCTTACCACATATTCTATGATTCTTTTATACTTACCTGTTATCGAAATGTTCTACAGTCAAATACTTCCTCCGATAATTGAAGACCTTTACAACAATAAACAGAAAAAAGAAGCTAGTTGCACAACTCATCCAGTCGAAAACGGCTAAAACTGTATCAGTTCTATGTTTGACCTCCGTCATCATTCCGGCGGCCACTTCGCTCATCGATCTTGACTGATTTGTCTCGAAATCAAAGGAATGCTTAAATTTTATGGATACAAAAAACATAGTTCGGATGTGAGTGACAAAACGGCGAAACCTCTTCTTGATACTTCCAATTATGCTGTCACTGATGAAGTCGAGCAGCATACAAATATAGTCTAGAATCGACACAGTAAAGAATCAAAAAAAAAATCATAGGTGGAGATGGAGATTTTTTTTCTTACAAATATAAGTAATTTATGACGCTCTTTTTACTACTACTATCTAGAAAATCTTACAAAATGCTAGTCGTATTGGTTCACCCAGGCGAATAAAATAGAAGCATGTTATTATATCAGTCTAATGCTGATGGCATGTTTTACTATTTCTCTACATACATTGCTCTTGCATAGTAAGAGCAATCTTATTATATTTTGCTTTATATTATTTTATTTAAATTGCATCATTATAATACACACATATATATATATATATGTATATACTAGGGTGGTCCTTAATATGGACATTTTCGAATTTTATTGTGTTATTATATTTTACTATGGTCTCAGAAATGTTATTCACGGTTACTGTTCCAAAGTTAAAAGAAAACTAATGTAAATGAGATACAATAAGCAAATAAAAGTTTTCACCAAAACTCATAATTTACAAGCATGAAATAATGTTTTCTCTATTTATTTCAGGACAGTGAAGGTCAATACTATCACCGTTCCAGATCGACGTTAAGTTCTGGGACACCATGTATATCTTGATTATTTTTTCAACGTTCAAACATTTTTGGAACAATTGGCAGTTCATTGGACGAATTGAAAAGGTAAATTATTAATATTATTTTTATGTTTTGACACTTTGTGTGTCATCATTCAGCAAATCTAAAAGATTTTACACTGCGAATACAATTATTGAAATAAAAAAACATTAATTTTGAAATTTAATGTGTAAAATATATATACCAAACTATGACAAAACCGACACGTAAACTTTGAAACAATATTATAATTAAAAAAAAAATTTTAATTACACTTTGCTTTTTCAATTATAATAGTGGTTAAAGTTTGTATTCTGGTATTGTCCGGATTTGATATCCAAGCTGAATAATTTTTTTAATTTATTAATATGTTATGAAACCATCCATTTAAAAATGTATTCTGTTCATAATTGTACTAAATTATGAAAAAAATTGTTAAGAGGTTACGTCAAAGGTAGTCGTACAACATACATTAGTATACAATATTTAACGTAGGTTTGAAATTTAACATATTGTTCCTATATGATTTTTTTTTGATTATGGAAGACAACTGTGCCAAATGTGAATCGCGAATCAATTCAAATAATTCCTGAAAATAATATCAAACTGTCTATACTTACGACACTAATTTAAATTTAATGTCATCTGGTATTCCCAAAAGAAAAGAACTTTCTTGATAAAACGTAGGATTTATAAAATATGCATCTACAAGTTCTTGCATACAACTTTATGAAGTACTTTACTAGATATATAAGGCGTCACAAGTTTTAAAATATAGATGAATGAAAACCTTTTATATTTATATTGATTTACTGTTTGAATTAATCAATTTCAATAAAGGTTTTACTTATTTTACTTAATAACTCACATTATCCTAATTTATAATACATTCTATTCACATCACATCTGGAGGCTTTGTTTCAATATTACTTCTGAATGAACATGTAATGGATTTAAAGGTCAAATACTCTTGAGCATGTAATGGATGTAAATGTCAAAGTATTTACTCAGGATATGATCATAATAATATATGAATAAGTAAATATATTTCTGACGCAGGAATGGTATGAGGGCATTGCTAAGAAATTCAATCATGAAATTGATACCTTATTACATAGTACTTACCAGTTATTTGGTACTTACCCAAAATTTCACCGTGTAGCAGAGTGCACTTGCAACATACGCCACAGAACACATCCAACCGAACACACTTCCTAATTTAGCTTTGCAATCCACTATTGCATCATCAAAAACGTTCATACATCTTTGAAAAGGTGTTCCAAATTTCTTGTTACAAATATTCACCACACTGCCAAGCCATTGAAACGCAGATTTGATAACCCCTAAAATGCCCATTATTATTTTTTTCAAGGCAGTGAAGGCTGCTCGCAATTTTTCAATAATTTTTGATATAATGCTTGCAAGCTTTTTGATAGCATTCTTGATGGCGTAGTATGGTTTTTTGATTATATTTATTACTTCTCTTGCTGCTGATTTGAGTTGTTCTTGCCCACAAGCTAATGACTCCGATAAAACATTCGTGTTGTGTAAAGTGTTTTTTGCTGGTCCTGTCAAAGCTAATATAAAGGCATAAGCAGCCAAGGCTTGGCGTCCTCTTTTACTAAAAAACTGAGGCAGCAATAGAAAAACCATACATCGTACACGTTTACTAAATGCCAGGCCAAGGGTTAAAATACACCCTACCACTGAAGCCAAGCAGGTTGCACTCCACATGGTAAAATTCAGTTGGAAAACAAAAAATACGAAGAAAATGTAAGTCAATACAAAGCCTCCACAGAATCCAAAGAAGCTCTTCATCACAGCATTTGCAAAGGTTCCATCTTTTCGCATTCTGCGCCATAATGACGCTCCAGCAAATTGCTGCTCGATTGAATTAAACTTTGGGGGTATTTTCGCACGTCTGCGTTTTCTACCTTTAAGGTAATCGTTGAGGGCTACTTTCTTCTCTTCTTGATAACGCAATAGTTTTCTCTCGAGCAAACTTGCTTTTATAATTGCACGAAAAAACGACATTGTTGGAAATTATTGATAATATCAAGAAGTTCGCGTATTTAAATTAGTATTGCATGTTGCTTGGCAACGCAATAACAAAGTTATTTGCAAAATCATATAATGGGGTATTCTCATAGACCTTATAATACATGTATTATAAGGTTTGTGGGTATTGTGGTTTAGGGGCAAGATTTTATGCGTTTTTTAAAAGACCGTAAACAAGGTAAACAATATTTTTGCAATACATTTTACAAATTAGTAAATAATCATGTATAAATATATATATATATATATATATATATATATATATATATAATAAAGAAAAATTGTCAAAATTTTAATTCTAGAAGGTGAGGAAGTGTGGAGTCACAAAAAATTGACACCTGACCATACCCAAAATTTTAGCCTTCCAAATAAGCTAAACGATAAGTTATTAGTCTAGAATAATGTCGCAATCGTATGACTAGTTTCACAAAATAGGGACTATTTGAAAAAAATAATTTTTTACAACTTTTTCAATTTTCGCAATTTTTGAAAATAGTAATAATCGCAATTTGAGGATGAGTCAAGTTCATACTGAAGAGAAGTCTATGAAAAAAACTCTGTAAAAAATTTAAATAAAGTGTTCCAGTAAAAATAGAGAAATCGTGGGTATCATTGAAAAAGACTGTTCCGGGTAAAACAAATTATAATGTCAAATAGCTATATCGCCTAAAAATCCTCCTGTAGAAATTTTTTGGATAAACGTTGAGAATGTTAAAAAAACAAAATCGATTTTTTAAAATTCTAGAACAGAATACTCCTAAAATAGTTTTTTAACGCTTTTGCTACAGCAGTGTTTTCAGCAGTGAGATAAATAAATATTGTAATTACTAATTGGAATTCTCAATAATTTAACTAGTCATAAATTTTAAAGCAAAAAAGGTTTAACCCTTTCCACTCGGATGCCAAAATTCATAAAAATCGCGCAGTTTGCGAGTGGAAAGGGTTAAATTGATCCTTGAACAAAAATATGCGATAAAATTATTGCATTATTTTAACTGGGGTAGTTTTTCTCAATCATGAAATTGCCATAAAAATATATATCAGGTTTTTGATAAAAAGCATTAGAACTATAAAAATATATTTTATAAAAAAAATTAATTTGATTGATCTAGTAGGGGTTTCATTACACTTCAAAATTACTATAATTTTGCTCGATTACATTTTTCCAGTCTCATTTTATCCAAATTAGCAAATTGTATTCCACTTACCTTGGTGCTTTGGTATCGAGAATGTGCTACTAATCCTTAATAATAAAACTAATAGTTCTAAAAAATAAATCATTTTTGAAAACGACAAGTAAAAATAAAAAGTTTATCTACCTGAGTACTAGATTTATTATATTGTCAAAAAAATATGACTTCTTTGATCATTGTCAGATTTTGGAAATTGACATATTTTAAAGATAGAAAAACATAAATTTTTTATTGAAGTAAGTAGATTAAAATTTTTAGAATTAAGTAAGATCATTTGAATTACACTATTATTATTAATTTTTATAAATATTTAAATTTAAATTTAAACACAATTTGATGTTATTAATAACCAATATATAAATTAGTAAAAACTGATCAGTAATTATTCACAATTTGATATTTCTTATTAATTTACAATTACCTGAAAAATAATATTATTATATAAGTCTATTTTTGAAAATAAATTACCTAAATTGAATTTAAACATTTGCATGTACCTACTAATTTTACATTGTTCTTAGAAATAATTAAAAACTAAAATAGTTTTTGAATATAGTAAGTTGATTAAAAGAAGAATAGCTTTTCTATAAAGTTTTGGTATGTTTGCTATATTTAGATAAAATACAAAATAAAATTTTATAGAAGTATTATATAAACTTTTTAATTTTGAACGAATGTAATAAAACGAAGTTTTTCTCATTATAATCAAAATATTCTATATGGAATATGCAAACGAGTTAAAGCTTTTAATCCGCACATTTTAAATCCCACATCATGTACTACAGAAAGAAAACTAGACAGTGTCTTTAAATAATGGGAACCATTTAAAATACTCTTTCTAAAATGCGAATTTATTTTTAAAAGCTCTTAAAGAACTTAAAAAAATTTTGACGTAAAAAGCTTTTGCAGTTTAGGTCACTGAATAAGAAATACTGAAGAATAACGGAAGAAATAAATAACTACTTATAGGATATTAGGATTCATTTTTTTTTCAAATATTTTATGAATAATTAAATCCAAAAATTAAAATACTCAAGTACTATTAAAACTGAGCCAAATGACACAGACATTTGATATAATAAAAAATGTCAATGAGCGTGTCTTGAATTTTTATCTTGGGTTGTTCTTCATAGTTCTTCGAATATTTTTTGTTGGTGAATTTATAATTAATTTAAATACATTTTAAGAGATAGATGCTATTTTATTCATTAAATTATTTGACACCGATTGATTATTCTCAATGGATATCTTTAGGAACTTACTGATAGGTATCTACGAAACTCAATTTAAGTCTTCTGAAGTTCACTGTTGCCAAAGTTTTAAGATTATTTATTGACTTTCCAAATCGAAGTAAAGTCAATTTAAATTTAAATGGTTAATATTATTGTATTTTCGAATTAAATATCCATATACGTATATCGTATCGAAGTGAAAAATATAATTAATAATTATTAGAAGTAATAAGTTAAAATAAAAATATTCAGTCAAAATTCTGAACTTTTCTACTGAAGTATTAAGAGTTAAGAGATATTACAAACTGGCTCGATGTCTTAGCTATTCTTGAAGTCGAATAGTAATTAATTCCTTTGAAGATTAAATTTATATTGTTTACATTTTATGTTAATATAAATAATAGGCGAAGCATTTGTACATGAGAGTAGATACTTCAAATTATGATTTTGCGTCGCAAACACTATATAATCAATCTTATTAATTGCCTGAAATATTTTGAAATATTTAAAGATCCACATTTTTCTTTATTTATTATCAGATCTTCGTGATATTTACGAAGCAGAAGCTTAGAAATATTTTCACTTTTTTCCAACCAGAGCTAGAATTTTTCAATTTTTCTGATCGGAATGTATTTTTCCATATTTGCACGACTTGAAAGAATTGAAAAGTGCAGAGTTCACAAGTTAAAAATACTACTTTGAAATAGTTTTCTTTTGTAAAATCGAGAGAATTTAAAATATTGATTTGCACATTTTGATCCTTCTCTATTCCAGACTTTTACCGATAAGGTTACCTGGAAATATTCGCAGAGTAGAGCATTTTTTGATTATTGTTATTAAAAAAACAATTTTACTATTAAAATAATATTTTTTATGATGTATCAAATATTATACTTTTTGTACCTTTACTGGTGTACACAGATATTATGTTTTTAATAATTATTACTATTTATTTATCCTACCGTCAGCTCAGTTTTTATTAGGAAATTTAAAATTTTATCTGTTAATTATATCTATTCGTTAACGATTTTTCAGCTTTTTAATGTTTTGCATTAAAAATTTGCATTAGAGATTTATTAACTATAAATATTGCTTTGTTGAGTGGTTCATTCAGAACGGTAAGAGCTCTATCATTGCAACAACGAGGCTGTAATTGAAGTTTTCTTTCGGACCACCTAGTGTCAAGCAGTAGTGATTTAATTTTTTACTTAAAAATCTATATCTAAATGGTCTCAATAGAAAATACCTTTTATGTTCTAATAATACTAGGTTACAAAGAAATATATTACCACAACTCAAAGAACACGACAGAACACATATTGTTTCTAAAATAATCAAAATAATATTGTCTTATTGTCTTATTGTCTAAATATTGTCCTAAAATAAGTGGGTTTTAAATTTGAATAGAGTATTATTATTTGAAATTCAATATATTGAGGATAAAACATGAATAATAAAATCAATGAATAGATCTATTTGATGTATATCATTTTTATCGATAAAAGTGTTCTACATACGTGTAATAATTTTATTTGAGGTCTATCATATTGCATTTATATCTTGCAATTTGGTCCTTTATAAATAATTTCATTCTAAAATATTTAAAATTTGTATTAATATGAGTCGATTTTAATTTTTTTTAACTCTGTTTTATTCAGCAATCAGAAATACATAAGGATTTCTATAAGCTAAATTGACAATATTTGAGAGCGATGTCTAAGAAGAACTCTAGTGAGATCTTCTCTTAGTTTAACAATTAAAAAATAATGTTATATTGTAGCTAATTTTAATTTATAATAATAATATATTTAACCTGCAGCATTGAAGTTCAGCAATTTGTGAATAGGAGTTACGATGTTGTTGTAAAAATATTTACTTCAAAATTCATATCGAACAAATCTCTCTTGATCGAACAAATCTCTCTTGATCGAACAAAACCATAGAAATATTTGAATTATTATTCTTATCAATGAGTATTTTTGAATTTTTATTCAACGCAATCAAATTGCAGAAGTTAATTAATGGTGCGGTATTAAGAAAATTGTGTAGTTTGCATATATAATACATAATAATTAATACTATCTAGAATTGTAACATTGAATATCATTAATGGCCTCATCCAACTCAGAAAAAAGGTGTATTAATTTCTGGGAAATTACTTTAAAATATACTGGAATTAATTAGTTCCTCATATTTCTCAAATCTGATGTCCTTCATATTTCACTTTATATCCTACTATTCGGTCCTTTATAAATCATAAGTATATCACGTATATCACTAATATCTTGGAGCATTTCTCTATGGCGGTTTCATGCATTTCCGCATCGGTGCGATGACCTCTGACCTCGACTGTGGAACGGGTGTTCTGTAACTCGGGCGCATATATTGCGCCTATTCCCGGATAGTCTATTGATCCGAACCTATTTCAAATATAATACATCACTAAAACAACAAACATAACAATTGTGTAAACATCTTGCTATTTGTATTTGATGACAGATTTTTTTTTTATAAATTTTGCGATATATTGGAAAGTCTTCTAGGAAAAACTGCAGAGAAACGGATGGGTAAATAAGTATCATGTGACTATATCACAATGAAATGACGATAATGTGATTAGATTCAAACATTTTGATGTTTATCTGCATTTTAAATATTTGTGTTAGTGCATCGGAAATTACAACAAGAAATTAGTGACATACTTATGATTTATAAAGGACCGAATAGTAGGTTATGAAGAGAAATATGAAGGACTTCAGATTTGAAAAATATGAAAAATTTAGTAAATTCCAGTTTATTCTAGATATTCTTCATAATAGTAAATGACATTATATTACTATATTTTATTATTTACAAAACCATTCAAATTACAATATAGTTAGTTACCTTCTGCATACATTCCTTACTTAAATTACATTTAATACAAATTCAGAAATACAAAAGCGCTTATTGATAACAAAAATTGATCAAATTGGTTTGATCATCTATTCTATCAATTAAGTGTTATTTTTTTAATCAATACGTATTCAGCATTCTTGCAACAATTTTTAAGTCCTATCCACGAATTGTTGAATTCCAATGCTTTTTTACCAATATTTTTCATTATCAATCAAGGTGGACTTGTATGTTGAAAAAAAAACTATTGAATAATTAAATAAATATAAAAAAAGATTTATAAAAATCTAAATTACAAATGATTGCTAAATGGGGTTTGAATAAAATTAGTATATGTACATTAGGGTGGTCCTTAATATGGACATTTTCGAATTTCCTTACTCCTCTTTGAAAGTTTTAGCTCTTAATATGCTCTTTCCATATGAAGTTTGATTGGATTGCGCACTATCTAAAAGTTAATATTAAGAGCTATAACTTTTAGAGAATTTGGAGCCATTTGAGCCCTTAGGAGCAAGGAAATTTGAAAACGTCCATATTAAAGACCGCCCCAATGTATATAACATGTTACTGATAAGAATGATGGATTTGAAAAATTTATAGATTTGTTCTATTAAGTGGAGATATTTATTCTTTTAATGAGAACATTTTTACATCAAATTAATTATCTCAATTATAAAGAAAGTTTAAAAATAAAAATAAGCTAAAAAATATACCAAATTAAGATATATCTATCTAAACCAGCCTTGTTCTTCCTAAAATTTTTACTACAAATAAATTATCTAAATTCGAGGAATTTAAATATTAAAAATATATCAAATTAAAATAGACCTAAATAAACAAGCCATGTAGTTAAAATATATCGTGACAACAACCTATAGGACCTTTTAGTTTTGATTGTTGTTTCAATGAAAAAGTAAAGTAATTCTTGTGGCACATAAGTTTTTATTTATTTAAATTGATATTTTAAAAACTTCCTCTATAAAAATACTATACCATGAAAATTTAAGTGCAGTATTTTATAAATACATACATATATGCTATATACTATTAGCAAAAACAAAATCTATATAACTCTGTAATATTTGGGTTGGAAATTTGCCATAATGTTTGGCATATATATATATATATATATATATATATATATATATATAATATATTTCTGCAAAAATTTCTTACTGGATCTGAAAATAACAATTTGTACAATTGTATTTTATCAAACCATTTACCCACTTTTATTAGCAAACATATTTCTTCTGTTGCAAAATGTTTAATCCTTATAATATTTTTTTTTGCCACTAATTACATTATCATTGTAATTAAACAATTTTTATAAAAGCTAATTGATTTAAAATTTAATTAATGAACTTTGGCCAAATATTAGAATTTAGGACACATCTAGCTCAAGATGTATTTAATTTTACAAGATTTTTAGTCCCAGTTTTTTTTAAATAATTTGCTAGAATTTATATATTATTCAATATAAGGATTATATTAATTAAGGATTGATTTGCAGATATTCTATCTATTTATGTTTCAAATTATTCAAGCTATTCTGAACTAAATCAATAGTTTCACCGAAATAGACAAACTTTTATCGAATATCATCCGAAGTTTTATATTTAATTTTACATTGACGTCAAACGCTGTGCTTTATTTTAGCGCATTTAATTTAATTCATAATCACATTAAATATTAATTTTATTATAAATGGACAGAGTAATAAACAATCAAAATGCTTTTGATATTTGCGAATTAGTTTTATCATAGTTATTTAACGTTAAATACTTTATTTTTTGGTATAATTATAACATTTGTATATTCCACGTAATGATAACAATGTAATTAATATCTTCTCATAGACAAACTTTGATATATGATCAAGTAACTATGTATAACTTTATATCGCAGGTAATATAAATTTATATTCAGAGCTAAATTAATATTTGATATCTGCACTCTGAATGATGAATAATTAAATTTAGAATTGATCATAAAATAGTTATGAAAAGTTGTTTTATTGCTTCGTTGTAAATTAAAATTTGAAATTTTATGGTCTGGCTAGTGTTAATTCAATACAGATAATATTGATTTTTCTCATACATATTTTAAAAAGTATTTTTATTGTAATTTTGGTGGATGCTCTCTTTAATGAAAACAATTATACTATTATTATTAATTCTATAAATTATAGTAGTTTTTTTTTTAAAGGAGGGTCTCTAAAAGTCTACCCATTTTGAAATTTTTAAATTCAGCTTTAATAAAAAGTCTTGATACTTGAACACTTAAGGTAATTGTGTTAAGGTACAGATCCAAAATTTAAATAAACAAAATTATTTAAAATTAATCACAATTGCCGGAATATGATCACAATTTTACCAAAGCTAAAAGCTTTACTCTAAGCTGTACTCAAAAGCTCAAAATTTCAAAACAACGTAAGATAATTTTTTTCCTGAAATTTTTTAAGACCATGAAGTTCAATACTACTACCCTGTTACGGTTTGATGTTGAGTTTTTGGACACCTTATATATTATGATAACAATCACAAAAATCTGAATAAATTCAAATAAGATCAAATGAAATACAATTATTACATGAGTGATTTTTAATACTGAAACAGACAACTTTTCACATTATAATAATGAACACTTGATAAAAAAAATCATATCTCATTGCTTCTTTGTAATTAAATGTATAACAATGTCCAACTTGAAATTAGCTGCCAAGTTATATCAAAAAAGCGTTTTATATTATGCCATCAGACCGTGAATTAACGAATTGAGTTTTCATTCTTTTATTATTTTCTGCTACAGGAGTTTTCTTTATCACATTTTTTATCAGATACTTTATATCACGTTATTGGAATCAAGATTCTGCTTGTTAACTTTAGTAATAGTTTCCTGATAATGATTCTATATTTTTCTTTTTTGAAATCTTGTTAACTGCATCATATTTGTTCTATAATAATATTTCTTTATCCGATTTTATTTTTAATTTACAATTATTTTACCAAGATTAAACTATTTTTTTCAAATCTATGTTTAGTGTAGAATTTTCAAGTTTGCCGGATTGTTTAGAAAATTAATCTATTATTATTTGCTTTTATAGGAAAAATCGATTTCTACTCTAATTATACGTCTACTTAGTGTATTTTCCGTTCATGTCATTCTGATTATTTAAAATATGGCATCGAAGCATTAAATAGGTCATTGGAACAACAAAGTTTCCAAATGCTTTAATATAGACCGAGTAAAATGAACAAATATGTCACTTAATATGGGTGCCCCGAAATAATCTACAAAATATGCTAAGAAAATTAATTGAAAACCAAATTCTATAACTTCATACAAAATGCTAATTAAGTGCTTAGTTATTTATACAATTACAATTATTTTTATACATTTTTACAATTGAAGTTCATTCATATTCATAAAGAAAGACTTCTAATATATTTCAAATTTTGTTGAATTTGGTATGTATAATATAATTAATTAATAATATATTTAATTAATATTAAATTAATATTTTCAACGGTGACATTGTTATTCATAATGTTGATCAACAGCATTTGATTCTGTGTTTAACATATGCACCTTTTTTCATTATTTCTGAGATGATATTATATTACCATTTTATGAAAAACAGTATTTTATTTTTTCGACTTGAAAATCAAACAATTTTACTTAGTTAATATTTATTGACAGTCGTAACGAAGTTTTATGTGTGTAGTCGAATATATTCTATTCGATATTAAAAAAATAGTCATGTTTCTAGTGTTCCTATGATCCATTTACTATTGATTATTTAAGTTTATTTATAATTATATTTTAAATTTAAACATATATTATTAGTATGAATTTAATCATACATATTAGTAATTTTTATAAATTCGTCAAATCTTTAAACGTTTGCGAGACTATAACTACTCCAAAATTTTCACTTGATATTTATTGACAGTCCTAAGGAAGATTTTAAAAAAACTTGACAAAAAATATTTTTTCAGGCCCATTTGTCAAGTCGTTTATATTTGATTCGAATTTTCTTTTAAATTAATCATTAGATTATTGTTTGATTTTTTATTGATTATTCAAGTTTGTTATATTGTAAAATAGTATTTTTTTTTAAATCCTTAGATCTTGCTCCAAAAATTGTCAATTATTAGTTTTTGTCACTGTTAATTATAATTAGAACAGCCGAATTTATAATCAACTACGAGAATAATCATCGACTTTATTTTTTTTTTGAATATCTCTTTATATACCATTAGATCTTCTACTATAAATTGTACCGACCAGAATGAATAATTTGTTTATGATGTTAGTCATGCGTAGAGCAAAACATGGGTTAATTTCTGGGTAACTATGATGCATGTAACTTCCGTGATTTGCATATGTCAACATATTAAAATCAACATCTGACCTTATTTGTAACAATATTCCATGGAGGATTTAGAAATCCTGATATACTATTAATGTATAACGTTGCATATATATACATTGTGAAACATTGTTTATATTAGAATAGATACTTCATAAGATTTTTGTTTATTTTCAAAAAAATTAATAAATAACGATGAAATTTACAAATTAATTAATCCTTTTTTGAATAATTATTTAAATTGGAAAAATAAGACTGAGTGAAACAAACGATTTCATTATTACTATCATTTTCTTCAAAAACCTTTGTTGAAAAACTTCTTATTAGTTTGCAATCTCGAACAACAGTACGTAAAACTTATTTTTTAATTATATTACATTTTTATATTTTTAATTATATACCATATATAGCCCAAAATTTTCACCCTTTTACCAGAAATCCCAATTTGGTAAAAGTCATTTTTGATCCTGCTTTCAGTCCAATGAATTGTGAATAAGGTTTTATCAAAAATTATGCTAAGGCTTAAATTTAGCTTTAAGTAAACTTAAATTCGATGAAGGGTTGTCCACTATATATATCATGATCTTACAGAACTTATTGAAATATTACGGCCTTACGACAAGTAGTTTAATTTTAAAAATTCATCATAGTTTGAAAAAATGAGTAGTTTTTTTGACGTTTGTTAAAGTTAAAGTTAGACGATGTACTTGGTATAACGATAGAGTACTTGGTCTTAATGAACATACTAAACCTATAAAGTCCTACGGAAACTGGCTCAATTATAAAAATTGTTCATTTGTAAAAATTTGCTTTTAGAAAATACTCCGAGTTAACGTGTTTGTTCGTTTTCAATTGTGCTTAATAAATCCACACGGAATACTTTAAATCACTCATAAATTAATTTATTTTTTATTGATTAAGTCGATTATTTACACATATCGGGAAGTTCATGTGACTTGCCTCAAGGCAAAATACCAATACTAACTAGTTATTATTTTGGGACTAATTTTCATAATATGTAATTGCAAAACACAAGTGACCTTAAATTTTCACCCTCAAACTTCTTTTCACGAAATAGTCATTTTAGTACTTCTACTGTCACATTTTCAATTCGTTATTTCTCATTCGTAATTTTTTACAAGCAGTTATTTCTTGTACTAATTTTTTTAGAAATAGATTACATGGCTTAATGACGTTTTCTGGGACAGCTAGTATATATATAAATATTTAAAAATATTTATATATATATAATATATATATATATATATATATATATATATATATTTATATATATACAAATAACTGCTTTTAAACTGTGTCCCATCAGTGTATCGCCATATAAAACGAGCTTCCTGCAAAGATTTCTAACCGCATTTGCAGCATCACTCCTGGCCTCATATGAAAATAAAATCGATCAATATCATGATATATCGATATTTCATACCACCACGTGTTTTACATTTACTTTGGTCCTTTTCCTGGTAACAGAGGCGTCGTTAGTCATTCCTAACACGTACTCTGCGGAAAGAAAGAGATATGCTACGTCGTCGTCGTCGTAGCGCTTTCGTCCAAAATAGAAGCGAACCGCAGGCAGAGCTTACACGAAGACGCCAACTTTGTCTACATCGCGCCACTCGAGAAGATTTATATGCAATAAAAGACATGAACATTTGAAAATCTTTATCAGCTGGCCTTTGGAGGATTTTGAATAAGGAATTAAAGGATTCATTCGAGCGCACTGCGAATTCACTAACGTCGATTTTGTTATCGAATTTTGATTTATGCTTTGAATATAAGAGACTTAGTACATTCAGTTATATTGTTTGTTATGCACAATGCTATAAGTAGGAAGTACAGTTAATAAAATTTAGTAACTAGTTGGTATTGGTATTTTGCATTGAAGCAAGTTACATGAACTTCCCGATATGTGTAAATAATTGACTTAATCAATAAAAAATAAGTTAATTTATGAGTGATTCGAAGTATTAAGAGTGGATTTGATTGAAAACATACAAACACGTTAACTCGGATAATTTTCTAAAAGAAAATTTTTACAAATCAACAATTTTTATAATTGTACCAATTTCCGTAGGACTTTAATGGTTTAGTATGTTGATTAAGACGAGGTACACTATCATTATACCAAGTAAATAATTTCAACAAACGTCAAAAAAACTACTTATTTTCTCAAACTTACTACTACTTACTACTACTTGTCGTAAGTTCTATAAGACTATGATATATATAAAAAAAAAAGTTCCATAAAAATCGACTTAACATTTTTTTTCAACAGTTCATTACAAGAAAACGGCTCGGTAGATTTTCACCTAAAACTAATCAGTATCATTCCCAACTAGTATATCTTTCTAACATTTTTTAACTTTTTAAAATCGATTCGGTAGTATGAGCTTAAATGTTATCGAGAAATTTAACACTTTTTTCTAAAATACAATTTTTCCAATTTATTTTTAATTTTGAACAATATTTTTTTATTATCTCTTTTATTTACAACTGTCCAGTTAATGACATTCAATAATTTTTGAATATTTCTTTATGAAACCAGTAAATTAAATTTTCAAAATATTTATACGAAATACTCATTTGAATATTTGAATGTTACTTATATCAAGAAAAAACGTCGAGTTCAATTTAGTTTCCAAAGAAACACAATTGAGAAATATATTACAATCGTGGCCTTAAAAAATTCCATCAATTCTCTACACATTTGTATCATTTATCTTTGCTTGTGGTATACAGGGTGTCCGAAAACTTAACTGTGAGCCAAAAAGAAGTTACAGTATTGACCTTAACCATCCTGAATGAATTGGAAAAAATATTATCTCACGTTGTTTGGAAACAATGAGCTTTTAAGCGCAATCTAGAGCTTTGGAGAAATTATGACCATTTTCTGGTTATTGTAGTTAATTATTATTAATTTTGTTTATTTGAACTTTGGAACCATAACCGTGAATAATATTTCTTAGACCACTGTTAACACAATTGCTCCAGGACCAAAAATATTCACACAATTGCTCCAAGTTTTGAAAAATTACGACTTTTGGATGAACTTTAAACTGAAATTTTTAAAACCAGTTGACTTTGAGAACTCTTTGGAAAAAAACTGTAAAAGTGAGTTTGCAAGTTTTCTCAAAAATTGGCGTATTTAATTAAAATTGTAAAATGGTGAAACATTTGATAATTTTTTTTATTGGAAAACTTTGAGTAAAAAAAGAAGAATCTGAAAATAGTATAAGATAACATAAAATAACCATCAACGAACGAGCACATCACCTGAAACTGAGCTTAGTAGGTCGACAAATCATTCAGAAATTAAGTGCTTCATTTCCAAAACGAGATAAGTTGCACAATCAATATCGTCAATATTGGATTTGAATAGAATGGAATTTGTCTTATATTGCTTATATTCATAATTGTTTCCTAACTGCATTGTGCCCAATATCATGTATATTAGAAAAACGCAAAATTCTTCTTATTTACAATGTCGTGAGAATGGTGACATTTGTTAGTTAAGGGTTAAGATATAAATCTATTATATCTGTTATATACATCAATCTCCAAACTGTTTTGATTATTCACAACCGGTAAAGTGTATCGTTTCTATTATCAACTCAGTCGCAATTGATACCAACTCGGTCACTTACCATATAATTTTCCGAAGAAAATTCCTTTTCTTTCTTGAATTACATATCCCGCAACCATTTGTGAAATGATTACATAGTAGTTTCCGTTAAAAGAAAGAACTTTTTGTAGTGCCCTCAACCTATTGCCGGCGCACGTGTCCGAATTCTTCTCTCTCTCTATGTACACAGACACTTTCGAAATAAAAGAGAAAAATAGAGCGCTTGCGCGCTTCAATTGGCATGCGGTGCCTCTGTTCATGTACTATTGCCCCGTGTCTGCCTGTGTGCACGCAGAGCTTTCGCATCCGACGCGAAATGTTATCGAGGTTGCCGAGGTAGTGAAATAATAGAAGGCGAAAAAATTATTCAGGGGCTTCTTTGGAATAAATATATTATTTCAGAATTGATTTGATTTAATGCAATATATAACTGGATTAAATTGACTTCAAAACATTGAGTCCTACACAACTTGAGTGATTAGATGGTCTTCTTAAACGACGTCACCCACGCACATTGTTGTGAAAATAGAGGAAAAGATACTGTGTGCATCAGATAACTACATTCCGTTCCAAGATTTTTAAAATTATCTCCGCCTACATTTGATTACTATGCAAAATGTAAAAAAAATATTTTTATCTGATTACAGTACTTACAACAAAGATACTGTTATACGCCGCTCCAGTATAGAACGTAACAACTAAGACTGACAGAGACTACAGATAGTACAAAACAAAGCTTTACGACTAGTACTCAATAGATTAAGGGACCCACTGACGAGACACTATTACCCTACAAAATATTTACATCCGAGTGCTAGGCCAATATACACCAGAAGTAGTTTGGTATAGCAAACATGCCATGTCAAACTATTGCCTGATCGATCCCTAGCAGTAATGTTATGCATATCGCTTTTGCAAATATTATTATTATTATTTTTTATTTTATTGGCTTCCGCTTTACAGTATTTTTAGCCACCTACCTACATATTATTTTTCATCATATTCTATACAATTCTTACATATATATTTCTTATACATTCATAATATATATACTATCTCTTCTTACATCTTAATCTTTCATTCAATTTTATTTTTTCATTCTTCTTCTGGTGTCTGAATATGTTTTTTTCATCTTCTAAACTAAACTAAACTAAACTATATAAATAAACCTCTTTTTTCCTTCTTACTTCTAATAAAATTTTTTCTTGTATACCACAAATTAACAATTTCTAATCTAGTTTAATATTTTATTTTAATTCTGGTATTGCTAGAATTTCGAACCGAATTCCTCCAGCATGTGGGTCGAGAACGCTTCTGAGTGAGCTATTCCCGCCACCTTTTGCAATTATTGGAATGTGGTCTTTTTTCGGGAAATTGTAAACTTTTCCCTTTTTTTCCCAAATGATATTTATGGTGATAGCTAATGAAAAAAAAATTGTATACTGATAATATCATACATTTATATATCGAGTAGAATACCCTGATTACAGTAATGCAGACAAACATCAATACGCTGGATAAATATGAATATTTTAAAAAAATATTTGAAATTCATATGTTCCGGTTAACATGCTTCAGTCAAATATACTGTTAAAATTTTGTATCCTTATATTACAATTACCACTAGTGCTCCATGGTAGAACATGTATAATATTAACCTCCTCTTGTATAAATTCTCCTCAAATTATAAGATTTCCAGTTTAAAAATCAGTGCTTCGTCTAACTATTTATGACATCATTGTTTTTGTTTGCTGTTTTTATGAATATTTTTATGTTGATGGAGGCGTTTGCACAGATTTTGCCTTTGTTTCACCTATGTAATATGGTAAACTAAGTTCCTGGGAAGGTCTGATATAAACTATGATTTGTCAAACATATCAATAATAGTCGACATTGATAAAACAATTTCTCTACAAAAAATATAGATCTTTCATGAATGGTAATCAAATAAAATTGTTATGATTATAAGTCCAAGTTTATATGATCTATAAGACGCTATGCGCCTTCTTCACAACCCTGCCAATTTACTTTATATATAAATATATATTTATTTATATATATTAAAAATTCTTGTTATGAAGCAGAATATTTAATATGCGTCCTGTACTGTGCGTGGGAAGCGTTTATAGTCAGCAAAAATTTTATCGCGCACCAAGTTTTATAGACTAAATTTTATTGACTATTATAGTTATTTTAGTTCAGGAAAATTAAATAGTTTGCATTTTTATTATACCATTTCATTTTGATACTAGAATATATAAGTTTAGAAAAATATAGACACAATAAAGATTATATACAGCTAATTAAGATAGTAGTTAATATAAGCGACAAGTTTTTTCGTTGTAATTCATTAATTTTCTATGTTTTGAAGTGGAGTAAATCCAGTAATTTAGATCAAATACATTAATTTGAGTTCAAATTTATATTTATTAAATTTTTTTTAAAAAATTATCTTTCACATTAATCATTTCGTGATTGAGATTCTACTCATTATATATGTGAACTGCTCTCCACATACACACACGATGCAGTATAAAATAAAGAAAGCTTTTAATTGGTTTAGGTAATCCATAAGTTGCAATTTATTTTTCAGATGATAGGTACATTTTAATACAGTTCAGACCTAGAACTAGGACTTATAAGAAAAATTTGAACTAGTTTACGAAACAACACATTAAAGTTGTACAATCTAGTTAGTTAACTATATTCGACATTTTGAGATTTTATATGCAGTTCTAACCACGAAGAAGGGTTTTCACTTAAGATTTTATTTGACATCTATAACTTCAAGTGAAAATTTGACGCCAAAACAGCGGTATGTCGCTGGGTCTTCTATGTAATTGAGCCTAGAAATAATAATTTAAGTAATATATTTAAATTTTGGCGATTTGATATAAAACATGTAATAAATGACGTGTAAATAAATATTCCATCCACGATCTATCTCTAAAAATACCACACAGTAAACTTTCATCTCGCAATTGCTAGACCGCACTATGTCCGCCCACGCCTTTTGCCACTTCTCGTCGACCTCTGCCATAGTATATGCGTATCATAGAGGTAGGTTATGGGAGCAACACTAGGGTGTTTCCATGGAAATTACGTCATCGGCTACGTCCGTGCTACGCGTCACCATTTAGCCATTTAGTAGGAGAGTTCTTCAATTCAATTCTTGTTCTTGTACTGTGACTTGTATTGCGCGCCCACTTTGTTCCTAGTATAGGAGACAAGGAGAAACACACTGCGGGCTGTCATCGCTTGGCGTTGAGTAGTACAACGCATGTCACGGCGATCACCTATCTAGATAGTTGATGTAATTGGAGGGAAAATTTATTTCTTGTAGGATATTGTGCATTCGATATGTTAGTTAACTAGTGGTACATGGCATCGAGCCTTAAGGCAAATTGCTGCAACTTCTCATACCTAAAACTATATTATTAAAAAAAAAACTCTGCAAAACTTTGAAAAAATTAGATTTTTGAGAAATTTTGAAATTAACTATAAAAAAAATTAATTTTTTTGAAAAATTTGATTTTTTTATATTTTGATATTTTTTTGTATTTTGATTATTTTGGAAAATTTTGTAAATATTTTTTAAGCAATCGCGCCGCTGATTATAAGTCGAAATATCAAATTATCAAGGTGTAAATATTGGTGCGAAACTCATATAAATGTATACAAAATTTGTACTTATTATTATAATCGTTATAAAATATCTGATAATACGATGTATATAAGTCTAACGTTCATTTTGAACCGCCAAATAGCATTATCTCTTACTTTTTTTTATTGGATCTTCGAAACGTTGGATCTGCCTTTACAAAATTTTACCAGTTGTTCATTTCATCAATACAAGTAATAGTAAGTTTTTGAATTATTTAAATCGGACGCTCCGTTATCTACAAACTGAAATACCCATTTTGGCACTTCTTGCCTCGAATCTCCGGAATTGCTAAACTTGCCTTTGACAAAAACTAATCAGCAGGTGTTTTTATCAGTAGGAATCGGATGTTTTTTGAATTATTTAAATCGGTTGTACCATGTTCGCAAAATTGTCGACAAAAATTTGTATCCGCACATACACACGCGCAAATACACACGCATACATCCATTTTTCAGAAATCTCTGAAATGTAAAGATAAATAAAAATTTTCATTTTCGATTTTTTTGTGATTACTTTAACTAACTCTATGGAAAGTTAGTAACCGGATTTATTAGCAGGACCCTAAGAATACAAGTTTTTTGATATTGAATTTTTGCTGTACCAAAATGTAACACTTCAAAACTCACCTTGAAAAATAAACAATTTTAACTTTTAAGCAATAGTCGATTTAAAAACATTATTTTCGATTCTGTTCTAGTGTGTTCGATCCGACGACATCTCAAATTCTGCAACTTTTAAGCGAGTTGAGATAGTTCGTATTTTTCAGCTAAAATATACGTAATCGACAAATCTAGCCGGACTTATAAGAATTTTTAACCTATCTATTACCATTTGCAAATTATTTGCTTAAAATCATTAGTTAAATGTAACATTTGTAACATTATATATAAATTAGGTAAATAAAAATAATGTAATTGGAGACAAAATGTATTTCTTAGAAATCTTGTGCATTCGATATGTTAGTTTCTGCATTTTTATCACATTTTTATAAAAAAATTAGTTGTGCTTTGCATCGTTCCTTAAGGTAAATTGCTGGAACTTCCAGTACCAGAATTCAATATTCAAGTAACAATTGATACCTATTGATCAATGATTAATAACATTTGTTTTAAATGTTTTTAAATATACAATGATAATTACTAAATATTTCATCGTTCATATATTATACAAGAGATGCCAAATGAATCCATTTGAGGATATATTTCTTAGAATTACAATAACACATGAAATATATACATTTTTAAACTGAATTATAATAAGAAAAATAATTTTTATTGAAAGTATGCAATTTTGCATATTTGTGAAAGTTTTTAGTATATTTTTTCTGAACATTTTGAAATTTGTTTGAACCGTATAAATAAACATTAAATATTGAAAATCTTGGTACGGAACCACAAAAAATTGTAACAAAATTAGTATTTATAAAATCTTTATAAATTAGCTGATAACTAGATGAGCATATGTCCTAGGATTATTCTTTGCCATATAAAGCCAAATATTTTAATTTACTTTTTTCTCTGTATCTCTGAAACCGCTGGACCTGCATCGAGAAAAATTCATTTAATTCTTTATTTCGTCAATATAAGTAAATTGTTTTTTAAATTATTCAAATCGGGCCCTCTGTTGCCTCAAACTAAGTTACTTGTTTTGGCATTTGGCCCTAATCAAAATAATACATATTCAGTTTCATGACGAATTTATTATTTTGACACTTGTTCATATAATAGATCGACATAATGATATATCTGTAAATTAATAAATAACGAATTAATTTATTATTTTGACACTTGTTTATATAATAGATCGACTTAATGATATGTCTATTTAAGCGATTATGGAATTTAAAGATAAAACGGTTTCGAGAAACTTAAACTTGAGTGCATTTTTTATATAATATTTTTTATATAATGTATAAAATGTAAATCAACTAGCGCTTATGTTGCAATACCAAAAATACCGGTATTTTTAAGGTAAATACCGGTAATAATACCGCAAAAATTTGGCTGGTAAGTCGGTTTTTCGGTATACCGATATTGGATTCCTTGCTCATAACTACAAGAATTGTTCGTTTTAAAAGTTTCAATTTTAATATCAACTATTTTGAAAGCATTACAAATATGTTCGTCAAATACAATAGTGTTTCTGAAATATTGTATCTTACATATCACAAAATATTTATGTTACTCGAGGAATATTCCGAAAGTCATTTAAATTCTATTTATACAATAAATAGTATTGAATAAAGATTGAAACGACAAAAAATGTTGATTTGAAATTAGTAGCAGATAAAAAAAAATCCACTACAATATTGTATAAGAAGACTATTCACAAAACACATGCACTTGATGGTTTTTCATATGAAAATAATATCAAGACGTTCTTGTCCGTTTTTATTTATCTATTCAATAATTTAATATCATTTTCTTGAATGGTTATATTTTTTGAACACGTGGCGTGCATATGACGTGTAGTCGTTGACGTGATAATTCATCAAATGAAACTTTTATTAGCTTCCAAGTTGTTTAGTATTGGATGTATAATTGCAGATTGTATGTAATCATAGTGGCCGATGCTTGGTATATATCATTTGCTTTATTCTGATCTTATTCTTGGAAATTTAAATGATAAATTATTCAATAGGGAAGAAATTGCCTTTGGGTTGAGTTAGAATTTTTCAATAGAAACTTGTGAAATAGAAACAGCTTAACTATGATGAACACGGCAAGGAGAAATAGCAGTATTTGGTGCTATTGTAAAGCACTACAGTATTTATTAGCGATTTATCATAATTTTAGTTGATTTTGCATTACATTTGTTATAATTGTCATACATTATTCATGAAGTTTAAGCATATAGCATTACAAAATGTAATGCAATGCTTAATTCTAATTTCAACAACAGCATCATAAATAAGTTTGTTAATTAATCTTAGCAATGCCCTAAATTTCAGTGTTATTTATTTTATATTTAGTCTTAATTTTTCGAAATACGTGATATATTTAGAATAAATTGACTGCTCAATAGAAAATGGGCCAAGTGAAAGAAGAAATGAGTTCGATGATGTAGTACTTAATGGGTTTTCCTTTTGATTGAAGTACAGCGCTTGAATAAAGCTGCTGTGGAAATGTAATGCTGAGTGGAAAGTAATGTATTTTAACATGAAACCCCAACAAAATCACATTTTTTGCATTAAAAATATATAATCTAATGACTTGTAATAATTACTCAGTCGTCGTTCATGCTAAAGCATAATACATCATTTTGCATTTGCCCAAATGAAAGAGAAATATTTGAATGAAATTTACTACCTCGTGTTAATCTTCGGCATATTTGATTCAGTAAGTTTTGAAACAAAATTAATTTATTATATTTGTAATTATATAATTTAACCAGTCAAGTGTTCAGTCAAACTTTCAGCTAATTCGTCAATGTACCAATGAGCTTTTTTGCTGTGTTTCAAAAATTTGTCGTTTAGTCCTTCTTACCCCATAAACAGCCAGGAAAATGAGACAGCTAGGAAACAAACAGATCCAATGCCTTACTTTTAATTTTAATGAGATTTTACAAAAATAACAGGTACATTATTAACTAATGTCAAATTTAAAGTATATGGGTATATTTTTCATAGAAATAACACTGTATATAACCTCGATTGGTATTTCGACAAAACTAATCATCAGCCAAATTGTATTAATTTAACTTACCTGATGTAAAATTACCATTTTAGTTTAATTAACATCCCTTAAGGTAAGTTATTGTAATTGTCCAAAGAATGAAAATAAATTTCTTTGCATATCTTCACGTTTTGAAGTTTTCTGAACATTTTGGCATTCCTCAGAAAAAAATGATGTGTGTGTATGCATGTATGAATACAACTTTTTGTACACGTTTTTGTGCGTACGAATCAACCGATTTGAATGATTAAAAAAATGATTCCTATTGAGAAGGATATGTCGTGATTAGTTTTTAGCAAAGGCAGGTTTAGCCGTTTCGGAGATACGAAGCCACATATGCAAAAAATGGCAGTTTTTGAGAGTACTAACAATCAGATTTGAACTATTCAAAAATCTTCGTGCTTGTTTTGACGGTACGATCTTTTTTTGTTAAGAAAGAATTTTCATATTTTTATTTAATAAAAATGTATTTATTAATATTCAAAAAATATTTAAGATCTAAAGTTTACTTATATACTTTGAATAAATAATTTTAACTATGTACTTCAGTTTAAAAATTCTCATAAATATTAGAAAATGTCCTCTATTTTAAATCCGATTGATTAAGTTTTATCATTCACTTTTTTATGTAAACAAATTTATAAAAACGTAGTCGTACAATTTATAAGCTCTTATACATTTATTTTAATAATTTAATATATAACATAAATACGTAACTATTACTATAATAATAATCAGTGCATATATGGTAAAATGTAAATTTCAAGTAATTTTGCATATTTAATTATATCTTTTAAAACAAAAACTGCAACGTGCAAATATTAGAAGTAGCCTTCTACTTCATATCTCCATCAAATTTATTATACAAAATTAAATATACGCAAAAAGCAACTTATTCCATGTTGTATACTTTATATATTATGAAAAGACCTCCTCTTATGTGCAAATAGTGGTTTCCTATTAGTTACGCTAATAATTTTATCAAATTCCAAGTTACTAGAATCTAAATAATTGTAAAATTCTTCATATAAATTTAAAATATTTCGCCATATGGCCTCCCCTGAGGTGCAAATAATGGTTTCGTCCATCCGCTTTGAACTCTCATTCGTGTTACAAAAATCTGATAAATTGTCAAAATTTGTGCAATTTTCTTAGGTAAATTTATGTGTCCTCCCCTTATCATAAATAATGGAATCGTCCACCTGTTTTAATTCGTCCAATATGATTGGTCCTAACATCTGCAAGTGCCGTTGCTTGCCGAAGTCCATCCGAAGACATTGCGACAACATGCACATTGCTGCGCAATTAGTATATTAAATGCAACTATGGCAAAATATGTAAGAAATGAATAAAACAAATAAAAAAGAATATAGTGCTAAATTCAATTTCGTAATGAAATTATTGCAAATTATGAACCTAATAGAAGCACATTTCTATGAATAAAGGTATTTTGAATGTACATAGGTTTATGAATGGTTTTACTAGTCACATATATATCAATGGGCATTTAGTACTTTGTTTGCTTTCCTATATACAAATAACATATTTGATAAAATGATTTTTCTAACTAATTTGTTTATTTTCAGTAGAACTCCAATTCTGAGAACAGAGGTCCGTAAAAGTATAAAAGTACAAAGACAATAAAGTAGTGATATTAATTGACTCTAATTGGACTTTTAAATCGTTTTGTGGACTAAAAAGTGTTTTATTTGTGTTAACAGTGTAACAGGAGGATGGATTTAAATGGAAATTTGCATTGAAAAAGATCTCTTAGTTGACATTGAACTGTTACTCATCCATCTTCATCCATTCAACCAGTCAAAAAATATAAGGCTTTAAAGGACTAATCATAAAACTGGAGATGATGCAAAAGAAAAAACAAATTGCTATGCATTTTATATTCATCGGTGATGTTTTTGGCGATCAGAGGAACATTATCATAAAAATCCATTATCAAAAAGTTTTATTAGTGATAAACAGTGTTTTTAAAGACAAATATTCGCTTATGGTCAAATGCTATTTACCTGGTGTCGACGCGTAGTGATCGTTTTTTTCCGTTTTTGAGCTATTTTTCAATCCGTTTATCGTTTTTTTTAGTGTTGTGTAGTGTTTTATAAAGGCCTTTATAGTGTTCTAGTGCAGTGATAGTGTTTTGTTCCCGGTTCCTGGTTCCTGGTTCCAGGTTCGTGGTTCCTGGTCAGCTCTCTTCTGTAAATCACGAGGTAATGCACTGATTTTTTTAGCATAAATCAATTATTATTAATATATTATAAAACTAACAATTTTTTTCTATATTTCAGACAACAAACTGGTAATCGGGATGTTACAGAAGAATCGGTGATTTTAAGCAAAGGTCAGTGCATTTTTATTCCTAAGCATGGTTTCTAAGGGTACGGTCACACGTCTCGTTATGCGTTCACAAAAAACCGTAAACTAGGGTTATAGTTAGGAAATCGTCATATAATTATACAATTAATATTTTTTAGGGTAGGCAAAATTTTAGGGTAGACCGTACCCCTTACTAATCCATGAATTTCTTTCAGCCTAATAAAATAATTAAAATAGAAGTGAGTGTAGTAGATAATAAAATTCGCGTGAATTAATTAATTATTAAAACAAGAGTGCTAATTAAATAAATTTTGCATAATTTCGCGTCAAATAAAGTGTGTGTGAGTGAACTATTTGAACAATTTGACTCTGTGCAATTTTGCGAAGAAATGCTGACATCCATGATGGCTGAGGTAAGATCAAGTATAAGATTTGTTTAAATAAGTGATAGTATAATTATATGGTACAAGATTTTAAATAAGTTATTTTTTGCCACTGATAGAATTTGTACGCATAACATTATTCGGCAGAAACATATACAATTATACATCGTAAGAAATTTAAACCAAAACGCATTTTATTAGTTTTGATGAGGAGACGTGATGATTAGTTTTTGGCACAGGCAGGTCCAGTGATTGCAAAGACACGGGGTAAAAAGTAACATAAATAATAATTTTGAGAAAAAGAAGCGTGCTATTTGAATGATTCAAACAACATTTTTATTATGTTCACGAAATCAAGAGCAGACTAAATTTTTGGGATAGAAGGTCTAGCTCTGTAAAAAAGATGCAATTTGGAAGTCCAAAATACATATTAGACAAATGCACTTTAAATTGACTTTTTTTTAATAGATTTTGAAAATAAGTACAAATTTTGTTGATTTATATATGGATTCCGTACTAATGTACGGATAACAGATCGATGCTGCCATTTTAGTTTAGTATAGAATACTTGCAAATAATAATAATGAAACATCGTTAGAATTAGAAATAGCAGAGTAGTGTATGCTATTTATTTAAAAATTCATTTACCTTTATTTAATTCATTTATAAATGGAACTTTTTAAATCCTCGTGAAATAGCAAACGTACATTTTGTATCCTACAAAACTAATGTCTGAAAGTTAAATTGGTCACTATATTAACTGTAATGAAATTAAAATCCCGATCGTCCGTAGCGAAATATATTATGCAGCAATGCATCTACATATTCATCGAAACTCGGTTATCCTTGGAATAAAAAAGGCAAATAAAATAAATTCCTTTATATAAAAGTCGTGCACTTTGCTTTATAATCTAGTAATGACTACTTTTATGCGTGCTTTCATAGCACATAGAGCTTTATAATAAATAAAATTGTGACTGTTATCGTTTTGAGTAAAATCTCTTCACGAATAGTAAGAGATTTCTGCGATAGTGCGGCTATATACTGATTAAATTGAGATTTAAGTTAATTACATTGAGATTTTTTAATTATTTTATTTTTTTACATTTTAGTTTTAATCTGAAAATTAGTTCAATAAAATACAATTTATAAAATAGTAATGAAATAACAAATATTTTTATTTGTCAACATTTTTTTTTATTACAATATAAAATCAATTATATTTCTACATATGAAAATAAATGATCTGCAAATAATCACTTATATTTACAGTTTTATATTTTTCAAAATTTGCTTTTAGAAACTACTCCGAGTTATCGTGTTTGTTAGTATTCAAATATGTGTAATAAATGCACTTGGAATATTTTTAATCACCCATAAATTAATTTATTTTTTCTTGATCAAGTCGATTATTTACACATATCGGGAAGTTCATGAAACTTGCCTCAAGGCAAAATACCAATACCAACTAGTTACAGTTTTAATTTATTATCGAAGATTTATTTTCATTTTAGTTTTTTTAATTTATAATGTTGTTTAACACACATTCTTTTTACTTTAGCTCTGTTTTAAAAAATAGTACCGAAAAACACGTATACTACTTTTTTTTGGAATCTTTTTGAACATATAAATAATGATCATAAAAGTAGGTTTCCTTCTCGTCTACTATTATTTTTAACATTTATTCTTATTCAAACAAATATTGTCGTACTATGCTAATATACTAAATAAATATATGATTACATAATTTGATTTAAAATAAGAAAATATAAAATTTTTTCATATGAAAAAGAAAATAATAAGCATAATTTACATTTTTCAAAGCAAAAACTGGAAAAGTAATACTGGAGACCAATTCCATAAATAAGTATATTTAATTAAAATTCAATACTTTATGATTCAACGATGATTTCATTAGACATCGATATTTTGTATACACTTTTGTTTTTGTATATAAAATTATAACAATCTAACTTGGAGCTAATTTGCTCCAGTTACAGTAACTATATTTCTTACTAAAAGCAGTTTTGAATATGTAATTTAAGAAAATTATTATTGAAAAAAGGAAAAATTTAGTGTATTAAAAAAAATCTGCAAATTTTAGATAAGAGACGCATAATGTTTAAAATACCTTAAAATTGAGTATATTATATTATTATGTATTATTACAGTATTACTATATAAATAACTTCAAGTAAATATATATTTTTTCTAAAAGCATTTTTGTTCATGCAGCTTATTTAAATTATAATTAAAAAAAAAAAATTTTTAGTTTATTAGAACCAATAATTACTAAAAATATCTATATATAACTATGTTATATGATTTATTATCACTAGTATCTTTCATATTTTATTTTCCTTTATCAAAAATTATAAATAAATATATTTTTTCTCTATAATTCTTTTGAACATGCAACTTAAAATAAAGTGATTTCATCATTAGATAAATAATTAATTTTATTCACAAATTTCCGTTTTTTACACTCTTTTTGTTTGAAAGTTCAAATGTTTTTTGACCCATCTAAAAAGATTCAGAACTTTGTGTAATATCTAGTAAATCTTAATATACAAAACGTATTATATTCTCCAACAATCCGAGAAATTGGACTAAATAATTTTTGATATAACAAAAAATAGTTTCGATTTTGATCACGAAAAAGATAAACCATAGGTATTTTAAAGTTTCTAAATATATATACAAAGTCATAGAAACTCTATTATCCTTCCCATAAAACGCGATAATAAAATAAATCCCATTTTATAAATGTAGTAAAGTCAATTCAACAATCCTATGGTAATGACTGCTATATGCGTGCATTCATAGCTCAGATAGCTTTATAAATAATACTGTCACGGTTTGCATAAAATCTTTTTATAATGCAGGAGCTTTTTACGATAGTGTGGGTCGGGTATTGAATAACTAGTCCTCCATATACACTATGATGTAGCGTAGCATTAGTGCGCAAGTTCGTACCGGCTGCCAAAAAGCTGCCTCTACGCTATTCTGTAGAGGACAAGAGAACACGCAAAAGCTCACACACGGAAAAGCTTTGACCTATACATATAAAACTGATTACATACATATGGAAACACATTAACACACTCGCAGTGGTAACACTCATACTGAGAAAGAGAAGCTCCTAGCAGTACCGAACCGTAGCAGATGTTTATATATTGCTTTTGCTATTTTGTGTGCGACGAACTTCGTGTCGGAGTATCGAGCGATGTGGTTTCTTAAACTTTTGAAAAGATTAAAAATTTATAAAAGTTTGAGATAAATTTTGTGAAATATTGATGTTGCAGTTTTTAAACAACACTCGCCAAAAAACATCCTCGTCAATTTCACTAATCGCACACTTTTGTAATATTTTTCAATGATTTCACGTTTTAATTCAAGAGAGATGGGTCTTTTGTTGAGGCTGCATTTTGCTAAGTACTGATTAGTCCAAAGATTTTTGGATCAATACAAATGTCTGAAAACCGTAGATAGCAAAACATATAAATAAGGTGACAGCATATATATATATATATATATATATATACATTTTATTAACCCTGTCTGTTAACACTTTATCGACCGTCCTCGAGTTAACTCGTGTTCTTATGGCCGAACGATTTTTGTTTTGCATCGCTATTGTTACACCAAATATCATCATCAGAATATGAAAAAAGAAATATAAGAACATAAGGTAGTTGACAAATTGAAAAAACATGTATTTATATTTTGCAAAGTCAGAAATATTTTCAACCCATTGACTGTCGCAGAAATTTAAAAAAATTGGCCCAAGACGACAATTAGATTTAATCTTATTAAATTATTGAAAACTTCAAAACAGTTTACAATCAATAAAATATTGTACTACTAGTAGTTAACTTCCTGGCGTCCTAGAAAAGATTGCAATCTACGAGTTATCAGTTAAAAATATAAAAGTATTTTAAAATTTCTAACAACGGTAAGGGAAATTTCAGCATTTTGCCTCAAGGCACTATGCCATACACCACTAGTTTTGTGCATGACAGTCTTTGGTTCTTGTTGTAAAGGTAATTTGGCTAGATTTTGATTCATTCATTTTCATCTTCCACTTACTTGAGCCACTTTTCAAATTCTGAAACATGTTGTTGAACATCTGCCATCGCGACGGATGCACTTTTATACCTCAAAAAGCTCTTATTGTTAAAATTATTATCATCGAAATGTCGTGCGTTTAAAGCGGCCCTAAAACATTCCCTTGCGGAACTCCAGACTTGATATACTTCTGATGTTTCTGTTCCAACTCATAGTTCTGAATATTCTGTTTGTTCATTGTTCTGTATATAAATGTATGAATTTTACAAATTCCTAAAAATATGATCTTATATGAAATTTGAATGATGAATGCTGACCCTTTGCGATAAGAATGGAAATTTTAAATTTTTTCCTGTAACTTTTATTCAAAATTTACTCAGAATTACCCGCTAATTTCAAATATATCTTTCGTTTTTCCGCAACAACTCTAGTTTTTGAGTTTTAGGGAACCACCTCAATTACTCATTTCAGCTAGGAGTATCACAGTTTAACGAATAACTAGAAGCTATATCTGCTGTTGTTTCGACTTTAAGACCTTGTGTGCATGATCCAGAGAGATTCTGTTACATCTATGGTTAATATGTTTTTGACAAAAACCGGAAACCTATGTTGAACTGCGTAAACACATCGTATTTCAATCACTTTAAAACTGAATTGCAATTGCAATAAAGATGAAAAATGGATTCTGCATAGTATGTTTATGTTATTATCCAGAAGAAAAAACAAGTGCTATATTATTTATACCCCCGTCATTTAGAAAAACCTCAGAATCACCGCTAGGATTGTTTCTTTTGTGTTAAATACCAGTGAAATACATTCATGCAGTAGAAGCAAATAGTCATAAATCAGAACCCCAATGGTATTGAGGTCTATTTACAATCAGCTTTACGAACCTCATCCTAGAACCTAGAACGTCAATATATTCTGCCTACAATGTAATGGATGTGGAAACCGACGTTAAAAGAGAAGATATGTAGAATTTAAAACTGATATATTTGGTGTAACTGATTTGTATTCATGTAAAGCACTCTCATTCTGAACGGTTTTTGGAAAATCTTGTAAATATTACCGAAAAGCGCAGGGCTAGAGAATTCACGAAGACATCAGGACTCTCGAGGAGTAAATTAGGATATCAAGGAAAGCGAGACATTTATACGATGACTTACAATTTATGGAGCATATGACGAAATCAGTCAAGCCTTGACTTAAATTCACATAAAAAGACTTTGGAAGGCATAGCATGAAATATGTGATATTTTTTATCATAATTTAAGGTAAAACTAGCATATTGGCATACCTAAAAAACTAGGATCATTAGCAGATTTTTCTTACTGTTTTTGGAATCATCTTTTGCCTATCATGTTGTGGATGTAGAAACCAATGTTAAAAGAGAAGAAATAATAACTGATATATTTGATGTAACTGATTTCAAGAGCAGGACGAAAGAAGTCAGCAAGACATCAGAACTTTGGAAGAGCGATATCAAGGAAGGTAGGTCTTCCACATGATGGCTGACAACTGTTGGAGCTTACGACAAAATCAGTCAGAAAAAAATATGCGTCGATGAAAAATTATATCCGCACGTATATAAACACACGTACACACACCACACATACATCCCCCACACGAAGTAATGCCTAACGGCGGATTCCGTATATCCAGAGGCAAGGGCAAAGCGGAAGTATTATACTCAGTCAGTTGAGACCGACATACCCAAGTCTGGGACAAAAGACCAGTCTGGGAAGCATAAATGCATACACATACATACATACATCTGTTTTTTAGGACACTCCGAAATGTTAAGAAAGCCTTGAAACGTAAAGATATATAACATTTTTTATTTTCAATTTTTTTGCGATTACTATAACTTACCCTACGGGAAGTTGACTACAATATTGGAATATCTCCAAAACTAGAGCTTTTAACATATTTCTGTTACTGTTTTCGGAATCAGCGTCCGAATTACTTAAAAACCACCATAACATCTCAAGAAAAAAAATTAGTGTCACACAGTGTATTCTAGTAACTCTGTTTCATTTCCACCCCCACAGTTGTAGATCCAGAGGGTAGTGGTCGGCAACGCCGCCAACCCCGTCTACGGTGCCGCTACGAAGCTCAGTCTCGCAGTCGCTGTCGTACATTGAACAATCATGGCGCCGAGTGCTATGACATCGCGCTCGACCATTACCAAAATTCGATCAATCCCGGCGTGACATTTATACGAACAGCCAAAAACGTTTCAGTTCAATATTAACGACGACAAGCGACAGTGTGATATAAAATGTTTGCAATTACCGTGATAAAACTAAATACGAATACGAATACGAATTCATATAAGCGTAACATAACCTTAAATTCTAATATCTACTCGCAACTTAAAATTTTCAAGTCCGCACAAATTTCAGTGTCGTGTAAGGTGTTAATGTGATGTACTTCCAATTTTCTATAACTGGTGATGTTTGTTGTTGTAACGCCGATGTATTTATATTTGTGTCCCTTTTGTGATCTGATTAAAAATGTGATTGTGGCAAATACTAAAACCAATATCCTTCCTGTGTAGTGTGATAGTGGACGAAATGTCGAGCGTTTTATCGTGAATCAATGCCAGGTGTTTATTGATAACAAAAAGTGGTTTGCAACTGATAATAATATAAAAAAGTACTTGTATCATAGTGGTAGTTAGTGTAGTATAGATTTTCATTGCCGGAACACAAGAGATGTCCCTATTAAATGTCACAGGTAATTTTAGAAATAACACTAAAACATATATTTTATTATTCTATACTATTCAATTCTATTTGGATGACGAATTGGCTGTGTGAAAATGACAGTTGATCGAAGCGTCCTGCGCATAATATAATTTGGTTATGTATTGCATGTGATGTTTTGACGTTTAGATAATTGACTCTAGATATGAATTTGGTATTGTGAACGACTCCCAATGCAATATCTTAAATTGGCAATAAATTCGATTTAGAAGTCTATAATTCTATTGACAAATTGAAATTACCACAAACACACACACATTCATTTTGAAGAAAATTTATTCAAAAGACGTGCTATAAAAGGACCTTTAATTACTATTATTTATAAATGAGATAAATATTAATAAAAGGGATGAAGTGAACATGCTGTACGAAACAAACATTCTTTATATAAATAGTGTTCTCAAATTTTTCACAAACAAATGTGATAAAATCTACAATCAGTTCCACACAGCATAGGATCGTAGTAAAAACATTTTTTAATTATCCTTTCAACATTGCCTTCGACAAGTTTTTAGATAACACTATAAAAAACTTAGAAACAGAAGTTAATAAAGCTTTTTATATAAAATTTAAACTATAAATTTCAAATACGCAATATTACACGAGTAATAGAACTTTGAAATCAAGCTTTGCAAAATAGTGAAAATTGACTTATCCACTTTTTTATTGGGATAACAGATATAATAGGTACTGAATTTTATTTTAATTTATACTGAAAGGAGGCTAGGATATTATACCAGAATTGTAAAAATGTATAAATTCTTGATTTTTTTCAAACGTTTTGACATAAAATTTTATGTTATCATCATTGGATACCAGAATTTGAGCTTCGGAGCCAATAGTGGTTACAAGTTGCTCTTGGAAAAAAATTCTGTAATTTATCTAAATTATTCATAAAATATAAATCTGCTTTATTAAATTTCTCTACGTGTAACAAAAAAATCTTCGTTAAAGACAAGTTAGTGTATAAATTGTAATGCTAAATTGTGTTTTAAGCATGTCTATTGATCTATATATATAAAACCACGGATGATGACTAGAACTTTTATACCGTAACGTTTAAAAAAAGTTAATAATTAATTCATAAATCCTGGTTTTTTATTTGTATTTTCTTAGTTTGCAAAAAAAATTATAAATCCTTACCTCTTATATGTATTTCCTTAGAAGAACCTATTCAAATACTTGAATGAAATTAACTACTATATGTAAATTCTATTTATTTGTCCAATTGAAGAGATAAAGTGAATTTCAATTCTTTATTTTCTTGTACACTTACTCATTTGATGTGTGTCATTATTCAGGAAATCAACCCAGGAAAAAATCAAATCACAAACTTTGAAAAACTATTATTTTGAAATCAGGAAAATTTAATATATAAGTGTAATTCAGTAAAGATATTAACATGTAAAACATCCTTGTTATATTAAATACTTAAGACCTAATCTCTTAGTCAGTTATTGTTAAAAAATAGTAGATCTATGTTAATTACTATTGTTTTAAAAAATAATAGTGGTTTTAAGTTTGTCATATGCTTTTTTCCTGGTTTGATTTACTGAATGATGACACACATCAGAAGCCGAAAGGGTTAACTAAACAAAGAATTGAAATTTAATTTATCTTCTTTATAAAACCATAATTGTTACATTTATATAAAGGACATTAGTCTACATGATATGTAGACTGACTGAAGATAATACAAAGATACTTGGTTCTTAGATTATCAAGTTGCCTTTGATTGACGTTATATTTTCTGTTACATTATTTATATAAAGTTGATTTTATGAATTGCAGTCAATGCAGTAAAATATAAAACATAACAAGTCGAATGATAATAATAATGATAAAATATCTGTGCAACAATAATAATATAACATATTAATTAATCAAATAATTTATTAATTTGACATGGAAGATTAATACAGTTTGAAACAAAATATCATGTTGGGCATTTTTTTGCGACATGAATACTCATTACATAGCTCATATTTTCTACAATAATTCAATATTAATTATATAAGTCTAAATTCAATAGTATCGATTGATTTGCTAATAGCTTATATTACTTTATTATTTTACTTGCGCAGAAAGTGATGTGTTTCTGAATTAAAGGTTTTTTTCTGAGTCATGCATGCATCATACTTTATGACTAAGCGAAAAAGCTTTCATGGATTTCTTGAAAAGATGAAATAAAAATGATTTTGATTCAGGCCATCACACCGTAAAAGCCCTTACATACATACATACGGATTTATAGAGATTATTTACTTTGATATTCAAGATTACATACTTATAATATTAATAAAATATATTTTATATTTATGAGAAATAATATGCGGTTTGAATGAAAATCCAGTACTATTACTGGAATTCTAATAATCAGCATATTTATACATATACATTTATTTATGCTTATATATTTTTTCTGATTGTTATTTAATTAATGTTTAAAAAAACTTTTAGTTGTCATTATTGCTTTTATAAAATGAATAGAAAACTAAACATGTCTGATACTAATAATAGATGACTAAAAATAAGTAATTAGACTGTGTGAAACAATTTAGGTCTAATTATAAAAAGTGTAGGTACTCGCAATTTATATTTAATCTATCGAACAACAAACTTAAAAATAATGAAACCTACATTATAGAGTAAATTTAAAAATAATTAAGTCAAATTTTTTGGAGCTTTTGTCAAATTGCTTAAGCTTTACTATTAGCATCATTATTCGTAAAATGAGGGTTTTGTGAGAAAATTAATAAAATTTGAATATTTTTGAGTATTCCTTGATTATCTTCATCTACTAATAGACTGTTTATGTTTTGATATTTTAATATTGGATAAGAAATTGGATTGGATATGTATAGATATATTTTGATATTTTATTTTTTTGAACTAAAATTCCTGTGTTTTTTCTCCAAAAAATATTTTATATTCACTTTTATCGATGCTTTATGATATAGGATGTACCTCTTTTCAGAAACTTTGAATGACAAAAAATTAAATAATTATTTAAATTTATTAAAAATACCTATGATGTTATTTTTCGTATATGTATATATATATATATATATATTCTTACTAAATTTAAATGCTAAATACATTATTATTGAGTACATGAAACCAAATTGGATTTTCCTGGAATTCTGAATAAATCAAAAACGTGGCATAAACACACACACACACACACACACACACACACACACACACACACACACACACATATATATATATATATATATATATATATATATATATTAATGATTTTTTTTTAAATGCTCAATATCATTTCTTGGAAAATTGCTTCTAACTTCGAATAAGTTGCATAGTTTAAACTTTTTCGTAATGCCCTAGAAACTTTAATATCTTGCTACAAAACTTCTGTAAAACATTAGACACCCCCTATTACATTTTTGCTGAAACTTACAACCACGTTTGCGGTGATTTATATCGTTTATGAAAACATATGTTATTCCACCATCAATTAAAATATATGAAAGTTAAGAGAATTATTACTACATGAATTTCAATTATATAATATTAACTGGTTTGTGCATGTAGTTGGATAATCGTATTATCCGAATTTCATTCATCAACTTAATTGAAACTGCACATGCAATGTAGAATAATAGTGGTAATGATTCTGAACTATTATGATAAATTATATCTGGCTAGCTAAAAAGCTTAAATTTGAATCTGGTAATATTGTATGATGTGTGATTGTTATAAATGACTTATCTTGTATGATGTTGGACTAAACCATGGATTAACGATGAATAATCAGATTCAACTTTTACATTTGTAAATATATATTTATGAGCGTTTTTTAGGATACAATGTCTTCAATTAATTGTTTATTAGGCTTATAATTTTTTTATCACAAGTTAAGACATAAATTTTTTCACGTATTTTGGACTATGTGTGAAAAATAAAACTATTAAACCAAAAAATTAATCAATACTATAAATATAAAATGAAAATGATCATCATTAACGATTATCCCTAATATGTATATTTACAAATTTAATATTCCAGAAATTGGTTTTTGTTTTTATTAAACATGCGGTATAACTTTTTACTAACCAAAGTATTACTATGTGTTTTGCATTAATACGATTTCAATTTCTATATAAAATGGAACGAATAAGTAAAACCTATCCCAGATTTCAACAACTCTTTATCGATTCAACATACTCTCCTCAAGAGTACTTTAACCTAGGTCATCATCACATCATCAAATTTAAAATAGATATGAAATGAATAACTTTAAACGTTAAATGATGTGTTTCCAATCTCTATTTATATTAATATGCATACTAATCTAACTTATAAATATATTAATTTTTTAAATATAAGATATACTCTGAATTATTTATATTAAAAAAATAGAAGGGATATCTACATAAAAAAGAATTTACAAACAAGTCCACTTTTCTTCCTGTTCTTAAGCTCTTTCTGTTAGACTTTTTTCGGAAATATTTTTTTATGAAACTGTAAAGTTAGAGATATTAATATTAATCGAGCGCTGAACAATATTGTGGTAAAAGTTCTTATTTTATGAGAATTAGGTGGTATTTTTTTCTGAATGTTTAATTGAACTTAAGCTCTTTCAGTAACTTTTTCTCGGCAAGAAATTTGTCACATTTTCTGATTATAGCTAACGACATATATTTTTTAAATTTTATATATACATATGTAAAAAAAAATTACACACTTCGGATATAAATCTTGGTTTTAATTCAGTGGAATCCTAGAAGTTTATTTTAAATTCTAAAACAATAATAAAAAATACATAGAGCTTGCACATTCTAATATTAAATAAAAAATACAAAAATACATGATCTGTAAGTTAGATATAACACTACACTATGTAATATAATATCAGAATTATTCTAAACATATATTGCAATTTAAATGAAAAAAAAATTACTATATAATATGTGTACTACTTTTAGGATAACTGAAGATATAATGATATAAGTATTTTCAATACTTTTTTTTTCAACTAATTGTGAAACACTTCAAGTATACTTATAACTTGATAAATTTTGAAACACAATCCAAAAACAAACTTATTTATTATTATCCTATATAAATTGTTTGTCATTAATTATGTGCATATACTTTCATTAGTTAAAAAGTTGGAAACTAACAATAAGCTATTTATTAACAAATTTTAATTGACATAAAAAATGTGATACTCTGAAAATATAAAAAAAATCATAAATGAAACAGTTAGTAATTACCTTATTTTCAGATTTTTTATTATCACTAAAATTAGTAGGCATATGAAAAATGTATTCAATTAGGATTAAAACTATATATTCTATAAAATTTCATATATTAAAGTTTATACCTATTTATAATTCTACTGTACAGTAGATATATCGAACATTTAGTAATTGCCTCATTTTCGGATTTCTATTATTACTAAAAGTAGGTATAAGAAAAATGTTAAGGATTAAAACTAAGTTCTATGGAATTTCATATAAATTATCAAAGTGTATACCCATTCAAACTTCTACTATATAGTAGATGTATCACAATTTTTTTATTTTATTTAGAATTGGATAGATACTTAACTTGAATAGATAAAGTTGTATATTGATGATTAATTAATAGTAATAGCGATTAATCAGTAAGTGTTGTTTAATAGTTACTTAAATTGTACTTAAAATACTATTTTAATGAATTTATTTTAATAATGTAGTAATCAAAATATTATTAAATATCTATCTGATTTACATTAAATTTTTATTTATTCTGAAATATAGAGTTAAATTCAAGGAGCTCATTTCTGTAACAATTTTGATAGAAAAACTTCAACATGCTTCATCATTCATAACTACACATGCAAATCTGATAAATATCTTTTAATTTTCCACAATTTGAATTTAATTTCTATTATAAAATTCGCAAAAATTTCTCGTAACTTATGGTTTAGTTTTCATACAACATGCAAACCTAATAAATATCTTTTATTATTCCCACAATTTATTTTTATTTTCAATTATCACAATCTCAGCAATTTGTCGTTTATCGCAAACAGTTAACTGAGTTTTAGGTAATCTGGGTTAAACATTAAATCTAATCGAGCCCCATAAATATTACTACAATTAGTCCCCATGGCATGAATAATATTGGAAAATTACATACATCGTCGTGTGTAATAGCATACATTATACATGAGTACACCTACTGATTGTACGGCGATACAAAGTAAACGCAATCTTTGTTTATAGACGCGTCAGAATCAGTTTTTTCACAAGGGTAATTATTATATCGTTTTATTTATTCATAAAGCTTAGTTAGTTACATATGAATTATAAGCCATAATCCTCTTTTGTAAAGGAAATTTGATATATAAAATGTAATACAGTTTATGGTGCAAGGGTTTTGTGTAAATATTATTTTGATAACTATATTCTTGGTTATAATGAACTTTAAACGTTTTACCTTTTTTGCTAATTATATCTAATAATTTCTGAATATCTAAACAAATAAAATATATGCATGGATGTAAAATATTGACTTGTAAAATATTTCAAATGGTTTTATATCAATCAACTTGCCTTGAAAAATGTTATTGTGATGACCACGTTTTCAAATGCTTTCAAATTTCTTAAAATAATACTTTTCATCAGAATACTTGTTGTTTAGTCTTTTTTCAATAATTTTTGTTAATTAATATTACATATTTATATAAAAAGTAATTTAATTTATGAATCTAATTACAAAATCATTTTTGAATTATGTTGCAATTGAATACATTATATTAACAACAAAATTGAAATTTATTTTCGAATATAATTTTATTACGTTTTAAATGTTTCTATGCTACTTTGAAATTCAATTGTAAGTTTTTTACCTTAAAATTGCCTTTTTACAAAATACAAAGTTTCATATTAATTATAATGTACACAAAATCATTTCGTTTTGATTAAAGAATTATATCATAGTGATGATTGAGTATAACTTCCTGGTCTGGATCATATGAAAATTGCTAAATTCTTCATTGAAAATTCATATATTTGTAAAAAGAACATAGATAAATTGTCATATTATTCACTACAAATTTGTCAATTTTTCTACATTTTCTACATAATTTATGAAAATATCATGGACATGAACAATTTCTAAGTTTTTCAATAAAAATTTATAAATATGTAAAAACATGCTCATGAACAAATGAAAATTGCAAAATTTATCATGAAAAATCATGACTTATTTAAATTCATTATTGTAATATGAACATCACTTAATTCTTTATTAAAAACGAATATATTTTTAAACATGTGGTCATGAACATATAAATATTTCAAAATTCTTGATTAAAACTTATGCCTTCATCAAAACGTGTACATGAACATATAGAAATTACAAAATTCATCATGAAAAAACATGATTCATATGAATTTACCACGATCAAGTGAACATTGCTAAATTCTTCCAAAATTTATCCTGAAAAACATACATGTTACAATCGTAAAAACGTAAGATTATTTCAAAATTCTTCACTAAAACTTTAAATACTAAATAGGTTTATGAAAATATAAAAGTTGCGAAAATCATCATGAAAAATCATGATTTGTATAAATACATCATGATCATATGAACATTACCAAATTCTTCATTAGAAACTAATGTATTTTCAAGAACATGCTTATGGAAATATGGAAATTGCAAAGCTCTGTATTGAAAACTTATTCATTTGCATGATCGTGGACATGAACTTTTGAAATTTGTAAAATTCTTCATTGAAAACTCATCTATTTGTAAAAGCATGGTCATGAACATATAAATATTGCAATAATCTTAATTAAAGAATTGCTTAATGTAAATACGTGATCAAGAACATATGGAAATTGAAATTGAAATTCTTCAACAAAAACTTATATCTTTAAATGAGATCATGTGAAAATAGCAAAATTCATCTTTATTGATATGAATTCATCAATATCATGGTCATTGCAAACATCTTCATTAAATTTTTATACATTTATAAAAACGTGGTCATGAATATATGGAAAATGCTAAATCATTAATTAAAAAATGATACATTTGCAGAAAAGTGAACATGAACATATGAAATTTGCAAAATTTTTCATTAAAAACTCATTTATTTTTAAAAATGTGGTCACATGGATATTGCAATAATCTTTATCAAATATTTACATATACATATTAATACTTGACCATGAACATGTGAATACTATTGCCAAATTCATAATTTCTTTATTGAAATACTTATAAGTAATATTTATGTTACTAAATTTTCATATCCTTTTCAGAATATAGGAAGATTTATAACTTATACCATTAAAACTTCTTCTGCACAAATGATAATAATTTTGCTCATGTTATTAGATACTTAATTCTATATTATTTATTATTAATATTTTACAATTTAATTAATTTTTTCATTGATACTATAAATAGCAATGAAAATATAATATTATATAATACTTCATGAAAAGATTAAATAAAAACTATTATAATTTATAGAAAAATGTATAGATATTAATTTAGAGTAATTTTATTACTAAGACTAAGGCAGGTTTATGGGCTAACATTTTTTGATACTAATTTTTATATAAATCTAACTTTCAAAATTTATTAAAATGTATGAAAATCAGTGTTTGTAGAATTCCAAGAACATTGAATTTTTTAAAATTCATCACAAAAAATATTATTAAAAATATATTAAATATTTTTAAATATATTTAACAAATATAAAAGCGTTGAAACTTGTAGTGCAGCATCTATATATTATCATCAGTTTCAGTTACAATATATTAATTTCATATTAAGAATTATATTTAGAATTACATATTTTCACAATTTTATAATATATTTATTTCGGGTACTTGAATTTGAACCTCATCACACCCCTTTGACACATATTCCCATGCATGTATATGAACATTTACCCTCGAGAAAAATGTAGAAGGCGAAAACACGCAATAAACTAATTAGATAATATATTCAACGACCGGCGTCAGACGTGATATAATAAAATTTTACCGGCCATTCAAATATATCGTATCATATGCAAATTTCGAACTTTGTATTTTTAATAAATATTTATATTCCGCATGCTTATATATAGAATCATATAGTATTTGCTGCGACCAGAAGTATCGAAAAACCGTTTTTAGTAACCGTGTCAATTCGGTATCGAACGTGAATTTTTTATTTTATTTTGCATATTTTATTTGCATATAGTGTGTATACAGAGTGTCAACTGTATAAATAGTATATATTGATTCTCGGAAAAATATATTATTTCATAACGTTTATTTAATTTTGTTTGATTTGTGAGCAATTTATTATAGTCATTCCAAGAAACTAACAGAAACTCAATTAATTCAAATTGTATACTTTTGAACAGTCTTCCTGTATACAAAAAATTGGTCAAAATATGCATTTTAAATAATAAGCGGGGTGTTACTATCATTTGGAAAATATTTTTTGTTATTCTGGTATAACATCATATTTTACCATATGCTCTCTATAGACTCTAGAGTACTCTATTATAACAACTGTTCTATTATCATTTTTTATTGATTTATGTTGAAATTAAGTAATTAATATTAACATTTTGATTTAAAAAAATACAAATAAGACACATTCTCGCCCATTGTTCGGCAATTTTATGTATATTTTATTAAAATATTTTCTATACAATCATTTTTTCAGGAATCAATCAGATCTTATTTCGATTTCTTTATGATGGTTTATATATTTATCACTATTTTACATAGTATAGTAAAATTATGTTTTATTTGATATAGGTAGACTAACCATTACTATTTTTGAGCTTTGTTAACTTCCACTAGGAAATCATCCGATTAGATTGATTCAAAATGCATTCGATTCATTCTGAATTTTGTGATTAAACCTACAGCAGGTTATAAGTTAATTTTATATATATATATATATATATATATATATATTATATAGTCGAATTTTAATGGTTAGTTTTTAGCAAAGTCAGTTTCACCAGTTTAGGAGGAACAGAGCAAAACGCGCTAAAATAGAAATCGAGTTTTTGAGAGCATCTGATTCGAATGATTCAAATAAGATTCGGATTTTAATTTTAATTATAGCTAAAATTTTTTGCTCACTTATATACTTCAAATAAATAATTTTAACTTAGCAATTCAATTTATATTATTTTTAGAATAATGAATATGAGACCTATTTAGCACAATTTTCATTTCTAATTTTTAGTACTTATTTATTAATTTCTCGTGGAGTAAGTTCTAGTAATCGTCCAATAATTGAAAATGAAAATTTATGCATATCTTAATGTTTCAAAGGTTTCTGAACATTTTGGCGTACCTTAGAAAAAATATTTATGTATATGTATATGTGGACACAATTTTTCGTCTACGATTACTGGTGCACTATTCAAGGGGTTTGATTTATTCAAATAAACATTCGATTTGTATTGACGGCGATACCTGATTGTTAGTTTTTGGCAAAGACTGGTCCACTCGTTTGGGAGGCACAGAGCAAAAAGTGCTAAAATAGAAATCGAGTTTCTGAGAAAACAGAGCATCTGATTCGAATGATTCAAGAAATATTTTACTTATGTTGACAGTTTAAATAAACAATTAGTTGTGGGAAAGCAAAAAAAAATCAAAAATTCATTTTTTTGTCAAAAAACTTTTTTTTTCACATCGAAAGTGATCTGGATTTTAATTCTCATTCTAGCTATAATTCTCAAAATCATTATATTTTTGTAATGAATTGCTTTAACTTTGCAGTTCAGTTTATATAATTCTTAGAAATTTGAGATAAGACCTATCTATCTAGCACAATTTTCATCCCTAATGTTTAGTACGTATTTATTCAATTTTTATTATAATATTCAACTCCAATTTTCTTATCGTGGACATATTGCTCGTTTATCGGAGTGTTTTCACAAATTGCCTTGATATTGATTAGACCCTAGTGACGCAATGAATCATATATTGCATAATAAATCAAGTCGACAGACGAATGGATTGATTACCCATATCTCAATATCCAAACCTAATATTTGATATTAATGAGCAGATGGCAAAAATAACGCTGAATAATTAAATTATGATATTTTCTTATGGATTATACTGAAATATTTTTATTAAGTTGAATTGTTTATTATATTGCAAATATATGGAATTAAGTTTCATGCGGCTTAATGAGATTATATGAGCTAACAAGGATTGAGTTGATGTTATTAGTGAAATTGAAATATTTAAGCATTGTTTTGTTTACGTATATATTTATTGTCGATCAAAATATACATTGATTTTTAATACAATATGCTGGTCTTTGTGCCTTTATAGAATTTATCTCCAATGAGATAACTCCTTCTTTGTGACATTTTAATTAAGATCGTATAGCGATTTTTTTAAATCTTCAAGCAGGAAATTCAGAATTATTGTTATAATTAGAGTTAGAGTAGAGCCTAAAATATGTCCTGCAATTGCAGTTTTGTGTTGTAACTGTATATGATAAGCTTGTAGTTAATTCATTAATTTTCAAGATATTTCCATTTATTCTCTTCTCATAAGAAATTAGATTCATTTCTCTAATGAAGGTTCATTTCTGAATGCTTATTACAATGACAAACCGATCATGTCACATTTGAAGTATGACTTTAATTACATTATTGTTTTCAAATATTATACATATTTTTATTGCTATTACAAATACATAATTTGTGATATATAGTTATATAAATGTGTATAGTAGTTGACACCAATAAATGTGTGTATCACGAGTGTTACCATATTACTAACAAATATCATTCAAAATTGTTTTATGATGTATTTATTTTTACTTTACTTGAAATTGCTACTTTGTACTGTAGCAAATAAGTTTATCTTCAATCTTTTTATTGCATATATTTATTGCCTATCAAAATATACATTACTTTTTAAGACAATATATGCTGGTCCTAATACCTTTACAGAGTTTATCTCCAATCTCTCAAAATGAAATTGACGTTTTTAGTTATAACTACATACGACAAATTCATGCCCCGGAACAAGTCGAAGAGAGCCGTTATTAAATTTCACTATTTTTTTTTAATTTTCATCAGTGATGTAAAGAACATGAGTTTTGTAGAGACATGTTTTTTACACCAGCATATGTGTGCCCACAATACACTAAGTCGAGAAAACATAAAATTTTCAAACCAAATTTACATTGTGAGATCTGAAAATTTACTAATCTTTTGTTATACTCTGTCTGAATTTTTACTGAAATATGAAATAATCTCCGATTGTTTTTTGAATTGTAATGAAAATAGTCCCCTGTGATATAGAGACCAGAGCCAATTACGTTTCAGGCAACTTTTATGCTTCGACTTTGTTATATCTGTAATGGCTGAGGACGGGTGTATAGATCACTTGAGGGTTACGTTTTATAGGCATGTTGGGACATAGAAATTATTATTATTGCTTTCAAAACTTTTCCTGAACAGCTCTTTGAAGATTATATATTTCTTATAAAATTATATGAAATAAACGGAATTTATGTTATCATGATTTATACTTGGTATTCTCTTACGAATTTCAAGAATTACCTTAAAAGTATTCTGAGAGTTAGGTGATAATATAAGCTTTTAAATTAATATTTCATTATAGTAATATATTATTAACTTCCCGTAGGGTAAGTTATTGTAATCGTCCAAAAATCGAAATTGAAAATTTTTGCATTTCTCGACGTTTTGAAGGTTTCTGAACATTTTGGCATACCTCAGAAAAAATGGAAGTGTGTGTGTTTTGTGTGTCCGCATTTTTGTTCACGTTTTCGGGCGCACAGATTAACCGATTTGAATGGTTCAAAAAACATTCGATTTCTATTGATAGGGAGATGTGCTGATTAGTTTTTGGCAAAGGCAGGTCCAACAGTTACGCAGATGAAGAGCGGAGTGCAGAAAATAGAAATAGAGTTTTTGAGAGAACGGAGCATCCGATTTGAATGATCTAAAAAACATTCTATTAGTAATGATTGGGAGAACTGGTTATTAGTTTTTGACAAAGGCAGTTTTTGAGAGAACTAAGCGTCTGATTTAAATAATTCGAAGAACTTGCTTGTTTGCTCTGCTTGTTTTAACAAAATAATTGATTTTGATAAAAAAATTGTTTCAATTTTTTTTTCATTTTTTTTTCAAATTTTTTTTTGTATGTCGAAAATAATTCAAATTTCATTTTTAATTCTGACTAAAGTTCTAATATACTTTGAACAAATAATTTCAACTTTGGAATTCTGTTTATGTAATTTTTATAAATAATGGACAACGTTACAATATTTATAATAATCTATTTGAAAACATTCAATATTCCTCGAACATTTCTTCACGGTACGGGAAGTTCCAGCAATTTGTCTTAAGGCACGATGCCATACACCCCACTAGTTTACTGTTTAGCTTTATCAGAATTCAGCAATTATAATATCATTTTGTTCGTACATAAAATAATATAAAATTATTTTAGTTTGGAAGCATTGAAAAAAGAAATCATTTTTATACAAACTAATATTTAATTTCGAAACATTTTTAAAAAATTTTATAATTAATTTTATTAATTTTGATATCTACATCAGATTTCTACTTTTTCTCATAAATTATCATAACAAAAACAAATGTTTTGCGGCGTAATTTGTTTCGGTTTCTAGAAGCGCAATTTTCATCAAAACGAAATTTACAATGATGGTTACGGTGTTACTTTGCATAATTCAGTAATGTTTTTTGATGAAATTTTCTGATAAAATAAGTCATGATTACGTTGAATATTCAAGCAGCTTGTTCGACAGAGTTTTGTCATTATATCGCGCCATCGCTGGGAATAGTATTTAGGAAAATATAAAAACTACATTACAATGCTATTTGCATTTGCTTTTATCGTAATAGATAATTTGAAATGCTTTTGAATATTACAGTAGGAAAAAATAGAATAATAGAAGTAGAGGCATTTATTTTATGAATCATACAATGAAGATAGCGTTAATCAACAATTAGTTTTTAAGTATATAAAATTATGTATAATATAAAATAGCTTTTTTATAATACTAGATTTTGACGACACAACTTCAAACATCAGTTGACACAAAATAATATAGACCAATCACATAAATTTGTTTCACATCGATGGCCAATGATGGATCAGTATTTGTGGGTCGTAACGCTTTTCCGTTGCATTTCACAGAGTTACACGCTATAGTCGCGCCTAAAAAAGTTTTATTTCAAAATATTTGAGTGTTTGGGCTTACAAATATTGTAGTACTATTGATTTTAAGATTTTTACAGCGTGCAATGAATTGAACAATTGTCTTTAATATACTTACAAATTCCTTTTCATCTAGTGACTACGCAATTCTAGAATTCCCAGATATATTGTAGACTGTAGGAGTGTAGAAACTTTGTTTTCTTAACTCACGCTCTGTTTCTCTAGAGAGCACACCAAAACTCTGTATTTTGAGTTCATACAAGGTTTGTCTCTGTATATACTGAGAACTATTACAAAGGTATGTGATTAAATGTGTAATAACACATTTCTCTATTATATACATTGAAATTAAAACAAAATATATTATATAAGCTATGTATGTTCAGAAGCCTAAATAGCATTAGATTACTTCATTTTATGCTTTATTAGGTCGTTATCGGAATAAAGAAATTGAAAAGCTATCGATCAGATGATTTCAAAAAATTTGGTTTACTGCTATTGAATCCTTTGCATAATTGTATTCACAAACTTCATGACTTATTATTATCAAACTTATGATCAAAAGTGCAAAATAAATTCAATTATTATTGCAAAAACTCGAACAGGTAAATTTACCAACCCTCCTCTCAACAACAACAATACTAAAAGGATAAACACGTTCGTACTTGTCAAATCTGGTTTGAAACTTTTTCCCGAAAAGTTACTTTGTGCTGAATGTAGGAATTTAGTAAGATTCAGGAACGAAATCAATCTAGGCAACAACACGCCAGTAGAGTATATTTTTTGCATTATTTAATATATTTTGAAAGTTGTATTATTTTATTGTATCGAGTGGTTATCGTTTTCACTAAAAAAAAACCTGCAATAAATACTGTCTCCCGTAAATAATTATAATGAAAATAATTAAACAAATGAAACATTTGTGCCGTGTACGAATCATAAGTTTATTAAAATAATTTTATATTATTCGTAGTTTCTATATATCTTTGAAGTTAAAATGCAAAATATTTTTATAGGCAAGACAGATATTACAGCTGCTCAAAGAATGAGATTGTATCGCCAGCGAAAAGTAAAACAAAAATACAAGCAGTCAATGAATGCATGTCAATTTTATTGCATGAAGTTCTTCGAACACAATTACATGATGAGTGAAATTGTGAAAACAACATTTTTTCGGCGTTGTTTAACATAATCCACTGTGTGAACAAATATTATAGAGTTTATTAATCAGCAATTACATCATTTCTTTGATGAAGGTTCAATTCTTAGATGCTAATTACAATGACAAACCGAATATGTCATATTTGAAGTATGACTTTAATTACATTATTGTTTTCAAATATTATAAATATTTTTAATGCTCATATAAATATGTATAACTATTGACATTAATAATTGTGTGCATTACGAGTGTTACCATATTACTAACAAACATCATTCAAAATTGTTATATGATGTATTATATTTACTTAAATGCCATTTTGTACAGTAGCAAATAAGTTTTACTTCAATCGCGTGTGAACCTTACGCGCACTCTTTTTTTTCATATAGACACAAAATCATCGATCTAGACGACAACATGTCAGCGAGTATATTTTTTGCATTTTTCTTAATATTTTGAAATTTTTTGTATTATTTTATTGTATTGAATGTTTATCGATTTACTCAAAAAACTGCAATAAATAGAATAGGCCAAATAATTATTTTGCCGATCTCACTGCTATTAATAATTATTCTTCTGATGGTTTTTGAAAAAGTCTTTATGCATATAATAGTTATAATTCACATATAGCATATATTTGTTCAAAATGCTACTATAACAATATTATATACAGTGTTATCTCTGTGAAAAACTTTCTCATACAGTTTGTGTTTTGCATTAATGTAGCTAATATTTGGTAAAATCTCTGGCCGTCCCATTTTTCCCTGGCCGTCCCATTTTTCCCGCCTATAGGGTAACAAGAACCAAACGCCAAATTTTCGAAAAACAGAAAAAACAAATTTCTACAAAAATGCAAAAGTTGGGAGTTGTACTGAACATAGTTAGATAGTTGTTTGTTTGATATGTGTTATTTGTTGTGATTGCGGCAGTTTTTCAAATTATAATTGCTAAAAGCCAAATCGAACCTTTGCGCCCTGCCCAACGCTATAACTTGTTCTACAACTTCAGATTCAAATTTTTACATTTTTGAAGTATCGAATCGATAGAGCATCGTCACCGCCATCGCAACCGCCGAAGCGATATCGCGTGACGTGACGTACGTCGGACTGAGGTATGTACGAAATGAGCGCCAGTTTCGTAGAATTCGAATATCAGCACGGAATCTGAAAATACCTAATGCAAGTCATGTGTTAGACATGACAATAAAAAGGACCTGTAAACATATAAAAACAGTAAACACAATTCGAGCTCTTATAACGTCTGCGTTCATTTTTATTGTGGTCACATATTACAACAAAACTACGAAGTTCGGATTGTTTTTCTTCTATTTTCATTCCGCGAGCTTTCGAAGACGGTGCAAGTTTTTGTGGGAGTATGAAACATTGGCTTAAATATTAGTTGTACGAAACTAATTTAAAGTAGTAAGTTTGCAAAAAGCATGGTTTCAATACATTATTTTTGAATTTAAGGACCAAACTTTAGAGACTGTTCAATTTTAAGAAAATTTTTATAAATGTCTTTATTTAACTATAATGTGCATAGTGAGAATTCGGATTTTCTATTGCTAGTTTTGTTCTCAAGAGGCTTGAAAGAAACGCTATAATCATTTATCTTTTGCTTGCTTTTGCCCACTTTGTCACAAACATCCTTCTGCTAATAGAGATAGCAGAAGTGTTCCAATTTTTAGACATATATAGATTGATATAGACTACTGAGAGTTTTTACTTTTTAACTTCCCGTAGGGCAAGTTATAGTAATTGCAAAAAAATCTAAAATGAAAATTTTTATATATATTTACGTTTCAAAACCTTCTGAACATTTTGGCATACCTTAGAAAGAATGAATGTATGTGTGTGCGCATTGAAAAACATTCGATTCGTATTGATAAGGAGAAGTGCTGATTAGTTTTTGGCAAAGGCAGGTCTAGCCGTTCCGAAAATATGGGACAAAAAGTGCCAAAAAACGGTAACTCAGTTTCAAGAGAACGGAGCGTCCGATTTGAATAATTTAAAAAGCATTTTACTTGTATTAACAAAATGAAGACTGATCAAATGTTCATGAAGACAGGTCTAGCGGTTTCGGAAATCTAGTAAAAAAAGTAAAAAAAAAGCCATTTGGCGGTCAAAAATGATCATGAGACACACCATATATGCACATCAAATTATCAGATATTTTATAGAGATTTTAACAATAAATATAAATTTTGTTTACATTCCTATGGGTTCCGTACTAATGTTTATCCGTTCGACGGCGACGCGGCGCTTGCGCGCTTTGATATTTTGCCTCTATGCAGTTAAAGCAGTCGATTTCTTTGAAAAAACTCAGAATTTCCAAAATATTTCAAAATAAATTTTTCTTCAAAAAGTCTTTTTCAAAAAAAGTAAATTTTTGTCAAAAATTTATAGTTTCTCAAAAATCTAATTTTTTCAGAGTAATGTTTTTTCAAAAATGTTAATTTTTTAAAAAAATAATTTTTGGTGCAGGAAGTTATAGCAATTTGCCTTAAGGCACGATGTCATGCGTCCCGCTAGTTATTTAAATAATAATATAAATATATATCTTGCACATATAACTAAAACAACTAAAGTGCATGTTTTCATAAATATTCATAAATCATTATCGATGTTCTATTTTTGTTTATATTAGGATTTGAACAAAAAAAATATTGATATTTATTCACTCTTTATCTTCTATGTTATTACTCTTAATAATCTTTTCATAATCGTTTTTTCATGATCTGTTTTTTATTATATTATGTTTTTTACTGAATCTTATGTTACTCTATTCCTGTCTTAGTTAATTTTATAAATCACAAAATTATGAAAGAATTTGGTGGTTTTAATTTTAAAATATACTGAAAAGCACACTCTATGAATAGCACATAGAAAAATTAACTACAGAAAATTACTTACAGATATACAACAAAATCAAATTCAATAGGAATTCTTTTTTTTTTATCAGTTATTTATTCACGTTTTAATTGAGTCTTGATACTTACAAAGTTTTTTCAATTTTCTTGATATAGGGACCGATGATTCTGTCGCTTAACAGACCAATGACAAGTTTATGTTATGTAGAACTTTCCATACAAAATCTTTCTAAATATTGTTAAAAGCCATGTGATTGCTGTGTGGTCAAACTTTTTTTCAGGTTGTCAGATAGAGGGCCTAGCATATAAACCGTACAAATGACAACAAAAAACGATCTTACATAACAGGGTCTTTCTAACCTAGCTTTATAACATACGAGTAACGATGCAGTTTTTGTGTAAAACGCCTGAATGCATAGCAAATACATGACATTTTGACAATATTTAGTATGATTCGGTAGCATATTGTATGTAAGTTGGAGCGTAACACAACCTTGTCATAACATTGGTCTGTTATGCGATAGAATCGGTCCCATAAATTTAAATTTGTCATAAAGAGCACTTTGATCAAATTGACGGTTTAAATGATTTAAGGTCCTGCTTTGGTGGCTGCAATATGCTCAAAACTTAGTTTATATAATTTTTGCTAAAAAGCTTTAGATTTAACCTTTCACCGATCTCAAACATTTAATAAACACAATCAAATACAGTACCTACGACTTTAACATATGACGACATTAAGTTCCCATAAGCTCTTTCTCCGACACGCGGAATCGCTCCACCGCTCTTTCTACTTCAGAAGAACAGGAAGGGAACAAAGTCAGCGTGCGCATCACTCCGGCAAATCCAATCCCATTTATACGGCCACTTATGACGTCAAGGTATCTATAAGGAGATTTGATTGTGCAATGTAACAAAAAAGGTCGCTCTGATAAAACTCCGACGACGCTGATGTTCTGCTGCTTTTATATGCGTGTTTAAGGGTAGTTTATCAAATAAACAAAACAGCATTTGCTGACGTTCATATATCGAAAATATTATTCGGACACGTGCCGTTACAATTTCTAACAGGATATTGAAAATTGATAAAAAATTCTTTGTGATATCAAGTTTCTTTGGTAATTGGCAACACATTTACCTGCTTAAAGAACGAATAATTGCATCATCTTATATATAAAAATGAATCGCAAAATTGTGTTGGTAAGCGCATAACTCAACAACACATGGACCAATTTGACCAATTCGTTTTTTAAATTGTTCGTTAAAGTCGAAGATGGTTCTTCTTGCGGTGAGAAAAAAATCGAATAATTGCCGGGAAACCCCTAAAAGCAGCCACTTTTTCTCATACAAACGTCTTCTAACTAAAACGTAGAATCAATTTGAGCTTTGTTGCTATTTTTATGAAGTTCATATCAAATTACAAGCACTCACTGTATACTACCTCTAAACGATTATTCGGATTTTGATAAATCTTTCTGAAGTTTGCTAAGGAAATTTTCTAGGATGTATGTGATTATAAAGTACTGGGATGTATGTGCAATATTGTAGAAACAAATGGAAAAAATTGCAAAAAACGGCATGTCATTGTTTGCATCGAAAACAAATGAAAACTATCATCTGCCAAAAATTTCAATTTACTTATGAATCTTGACAATATTAGAATATGTATAATGAATTTATGATTATGAATAAGAAAAATGAAATGTCTACATTATTATTGTCGAAAAGCAGCTGAGATGTGCCAGAAATTAAAATAATATAAAATACAGAATATGTATGGCATATTGTATTATGCACATATAACAAATATGACGATTTAATTCACTTAAAATATGAAATTAAGTATTAATCAGCCTACCTTTAATGCGATGCATGCGAAAATACGAGCGCACGCTTTAGGGGGCGCCAACAGAAGATTCGGATTTAAAATTTAGTATGTTTTTTTTTCAATATATAATTTTGTTGCATCTTTTACTAATTTTTCCACAATATTTTTAAAATTCATAAAAATTTTACTTTAGAAAACAAA